>NW_006408557.1:790492-802229 GCF_000296735.1 Chrysochloris asiatica
ATCTTTATTATTTCTTTTCTTTTGGCGGCTGTGGGTTCCCTCTGTTGGTCTGTTTCTAATTGTTGTAGAAGCTGTGTTAATATGTTCATTTTGGTGCTTTCTTTTTTTTGAATATGTGCATTTATTACAATAAAATTTCCTTTCAGCGTGGCTGTTGACATGTTCCAAAGATTTTGGTATGGTGTGTTTTCATTCTCATTTGTTTCTAGGAACTTTGTGAATTCATGTTTGATTTCTCTACTACCCAGTCGCTTTTCCACAGGGTGTTATTCAGTTTCCATGTATTTGACTTTATTTCCTTGGTCTTTCTATTGTTAATTTCCAATTTGATAGCATTGTGGTCTGAGAAGATGCTTTGTAGTATTTTGATATTTATAAATTCGTCACCAGAATGGAGGTGCACAAACAGGGGGGGGGGGGGGCAATGACCAGATACCAAGAAAAACAAAAATAAAATCAGAATAAATAAAAACTTACAAAGTGCATTGTACACATTTGCCCCAAGTTTCCTGTGGCATTTTTTCTGTGGTGTTTCTGCTCCCCAGTTTGATTTTGCCATTTGATCTTAACCAAGATGTCTGCTCTGAGCCTCTGAGCCAGGCAGATTCAAATGTACGTGATTTCTTACTTTATCTTCAAGTTCCACTAGCTATAAACTTTCAAACTTTTAAAATATTCCTAGCTTTGTGGTTCCGAGTTTTGGAGTTCTGCTCTGTATCTGCTTTTCCTGGTATTCTTGGTATTGCTGACAGCAAACTTCCCTATAACTCCACCCTAGCCACCATAAAGCCCCCCACTCTGGAATAGCTTATCTACAGTATAAAGAAGGGGTTTTCACATTTAAATTATCCTAAAAGGGTTGAATATTTTTTGTCAGTTTTACTTTATAATTAGTCAGAACCAACTCAATGACACTTATCTACTGTTTTCTTACATCTTGGCATTTTTCTTTTAGTAAGTATAGAGGTTTCCCACAGTCTTCCCACTTGTGGTAGCTGCAAACTAATGCAGAGTGTGTATTCAGTTATCATTTCTCCAGTATGGATTTCAATTCCTATCTAGGTCCATAGGATAAGAAAAGAGAAATACAATGTCTAATTGTAAAGAAAGGGCTTTTAAAGGAAAGGTGAGCTAATAAAGGAGGATGGAGAATCTTCTTGTTCAAACATAAAAATCACACCCATCTACACATATCAGTGTTGGCTGTTACATTGTTTACTGTGTTTGAGAGGGTTCCAACTCATTGTTGTTAGGTGCCATCGAGTTGGGATCCGACTCATAGCGACCCTGTACAGGGTTTCCAAGGAGCAGCTGGTGAGTTAGAACTGCTGGCCTTAACGGCCCACACTGACGTTGCAGTTTACCACATTAACCGGCAATGTCACACCAGAAGTCCAACTCATAGCGACCCTTTTATAGGGTTTCTGAAGAGCAACTGTTGAGTTTGAACCGCTGACCTTGTGGTTCAAACCTACCTTGAGGTTGAGTGCTTATCCTACAGTACCAAACCAGGACTCCATCAATGTTGGTAGTAATGTTTTATTGTAATCCTATAGACATTGAACTGTTGTGGTCTGCTTGTGACTTCATACTTGAAGCCCTGAGGATGCTTGTATATTGTCAGCAATTTGCTTTAGGACTATGGTTCCTTTTTGACGTTTGTGCCCCTGCCTACTTATCTCCATGGGCTCAGTGTCCTCATATTAGAATTGGTGCCATCGATCTCTCATCACTCTTGAAAATTCCTGAGAACCAGAAGCTTTTTGACTGTGTCACTTTAGAATGGATTTTTTTTTTTTTTTTCCTGCTTACCTTGCATGTGGTTGTTCCAGTTCATCTCATCTCACTAGATAAGCAGTTGCTTAGGTATTCTGTTGTAATCTATCTTGCAATCCTAACCCTATGAAACGGAGGTATAAGCAACATGCTTCAGTGATAGGGAGTTGATAGAATGCTTTGAGTACATGGATTCATTGATGTGTTGAATGTCAAGGCTATAAGTAACCTTTATCCTACCCTTTATCTTGTTTTATATTACTTTTAAAGATAGAATGTGCTATGTTCCTCATTCTAACTGAAAATTTTAGAACTAGATAAAAGTTTAAAATAAATTATTCTTTGAACTATTATTTAAAGAATACAGTTATAAACAGTTTGTTCTATATTTCCAGGGAAATTTAAAACATATGTATAGTCAATGTATATAAAATTGCATGTTATTTAATTTAACAAAATATGGAAGGCATTTCTTAATATCTATATAAGAATCGTTTTAATATTCATATTCTATTTAGGGAGGGAGTCCTGGTATGGCACTATGGGATAATGTGCTGGACCGAAAGGTTGATTTGAACCACAAGGTCAGCGGTTCAAACTTATTAGCCACTCACTGGATGTCTATGAGTCAGAACTGACAAGACAGCACTTTAACAACAACAATTGAGGGAGGACTTAGTAACCTAAAATTACTCAACCAAACCTCTATTAAGTTAATTTTTAAATATAATGCATATTAATAACTTGTTTTTTAAAAGTGTTATGCAAGTACACATTATTTAAAAAAATATATGATAGAAGCTATTTTACTGTCTCTGTTCCTCCCTAGCTGTGCTGATTAAAACTACTGTTTTTGGTAATATGTTGAATAAGAAATCCAATTTCTTACTTTAATTTCCATTTATTGAACTTGCAGAAACCATAGACGATTGTCATATGTTTTCAAGTATGTATGTCACCTCATATATTTTCAGTTTATATCCTTCACGTATAAATCTGTTTGCTTTTTAGAGATTTTAGAATTGATATGTGTGTAATTTTCATTTAAAATATACTAGTCCTTTATCATATTAGTTGTATATATTTTCAAGTCTCTTTTTTACATTAAAAAAATTTAATTTTTATGTAGTCAAGTGTATTAATTCTCTTCCTTGTGATTTAAATTTTTTCTTTAGTTTTTCATTCAGGAATGTATTCAGTTGTAAGTAATATCTACTAACAATACTGACTTATTTTTAGTAGGTGGTGCTGTGCCATTGAGTCAGTTCAAACTCATAGTCACCCTGCATAGAGTTTCCAAGGCTGTAAATCTTTAGGAAAGCAGAAAGCCTCATCTTTCTCCCATGGAATGACTGGAAGTTTCTAACTGTTTGCCTTGAGATTAGCAGCCTAACTCATAACCACTATGTTACCAGAGCTCCTTTATTTTTAGTAGAGTGGGACTTATTTTTCTCTCATAATCACAAGTTTGATGGTGGGTAGTAATAATACTGGTTTAGTTTCTCAGTAGTATCATTTTAGACTTAGCCACCTTTTCCCTTTCTACTATCTCATGTTTTATCATTACCAGAAACGTCTGGTATGTAAGTAACATCTCATTGAGGAAGCTGAGTCTCAAAGAAGTTAGTGATTTTTTCATATCATCAGTTAATTGTTAATCCTTTTTCTCAGTTTCTACACTCTTTCTACTGTAGAACAACTTGACCATTTTACTGTGTGTCTCTCATACTGATACATGCAAGTTGCATCTTACATACATACAAATATAACTCCACCTGCACTTACCCAAGATGCATAGAAACAATATTGTGCTGGCAATTACAACGCATTTATTCACCTGTCTTATAATAGATAGTTCAATGAAATCCTCATTGACTCTCATTGCATTTTCCCAGAAATTTTTGTATTTGTAGCTGAATATTTTAAGAGAAAGAACCCAAAACTTTAGGGGAGTGCTGCAGTTCTCATTAGCTTAGATATTAAAAGACTGATTCAGGAGCAATAGACCCAAAAGCCTACTGGAGTAAAATATCACACAAGTGGACTTTGATCTGCCAAAGAAAGAAATGCTCTCATCAATCTCTGTAAGCCTCTCACCTGCAAATCTAGCCCAGCATATATGAAGTTTGTATCTGTGCAAAGCTTTCAGTCTGACCCTGTAGTAACCAAGCTTGTAAATCAGCTGAGGAGGCGAGAGTAATGGATAGTGTTTGTAAGCCATAGCAATGTAAATAGTAGTTGAAAGCAACTATAAATTAAACACCCCTCAGGAGGGCATGCCTACTTTCCATAAAAGTGAATAGAGTACATCACATTTTCTTTGCTTCACTCATTTTTTAACCAAACATCATGATTTCTGTCATAATAACAGACAGTATATTTAATATTATTTTAAATAAAGATTTATTTGATATATTTTAAATGACTTTAAATTGATTCACTGATCTACTAACATTTCTATTTACCATACTCCCCCCCCCAAAAAAAAAACCTATAAATTTTTAGAAGTAAAAATTATCACCATTTATCATCCAAAATCATCTTATTCCAAATCTTTGGAAAACACTGGTTTAAATAATGAGTTTTTAAAATAGAATTAAGTGAGAAACTGTGGAGCAAATCTGCAATGACTCTCTGAAACTATGTGGAGTAAATAATATTTTTGTTCCCCTAAGGTCATAATCAAAATTAGCGCCCAGATTTATTGTCTGTCAGGTAATAGAAAGTAAGTAAGAATTTCTTTGTTATTAATACATATTTATTTAGTTTAAAAACAAGCAACCTTCAAATATCAGACTTTTGCAAGTATTGAAAATATTTGAATTTCATTCTTAATCTTTCAATAATAGATTTCAGGAGTGAATAGGGTTACACATTTTACTTGTATAATCACCTTCCATCAATCTGTTGAAGTTTGGAATACATTAATATAGCACAGCACATTATTTCTCTTAGGCTCATTTATAATTTGTTCAGAATGATTGCTACTAAAAGTAATTGAGATGCTTCAAAAAGAGCTCATCGTTCATGATTAAAGACATATAAGCCTAAAGAAGTATCTTCAGCTAATTTTGAAGAATCATTGAAATATATTGGGAAGCAATCATCTTTACTAAATATAATAAAATTTAGAATTCTTTTTACAGGTAGAGATAGATTTCCAGGCTTATATTCATTATTTTATAAATTTGAACTATAGATTGAAGGAAAACATTCTAAAATGTTAGCTATTTTTAATGAAAACCTTTTCAGATTATTTTATCTACTTCTATGCATTCTTTAACAGATGATACTGAACATAATGACCTTTTCATTTATGAGTCAAGGTCATCATTTATGAGCTTCCTTAGTATACTATACTGTTATCTGGGTCTGCAGTTTTTAGTTTGTCTCCACTTTTTCTTAGCAGCATGCACACTTTTCTCTCTAGTAAGTCTCTACCTAACTCTGTTCCTCTTCTTTTTTTGCTGCTCTTAGCTTTCTACAGCATTAGAATAAGATATTAGAACTTGTTTAATACCATATATAAAATAGAATGATTATGGGAAGTCTAGTAAGTGTATCAGGGGCTAGTGGCAGGAAATACAGAATTGGTTTTCAGCCAATGCACTTCCAGCATAACCACCATTTGTCTTTCAGTGGTGCTGAAATGCTGCTATGACAGTGAATAGGTTTTAGGAGATTTCAGAGTATGACTGACTACAAAGAAGGCCCTGGTGATCTATTTCTGAAAAATTGGCCAATGAAAATACTATGGTTCACAATGGCCTGAAACCATTGTGCAGGGGATGTCCATGAGTCAAAAGCTGAGTTCAAAGCAGCTCACAACAACATTAAATATATTAAACAACATTATGTCACTGTAGGGTAGGAAACACAGGGACTACTCACCTTACTTTTACTTCACAGTAATGTATGGTTGCAGTTAGGAGAGGATTAGAGTGTAAGTGAGTTATTTAGTGGACTGTTTTCTGTTTGATAGCTTTGGTCTGGATGATAATAGCTTTAATGGTGCTTCTAATTTTACACAGGAAAAAAATTGAGGGTCAGTAAGGTTAAACACTGGTAGCGTAGTGGTTACGAATCGGGCTGCGAACCTTAAGGTCAGTGGTTCGAAACTACCAGCCGCTCCGCGGGAGAAAGATGAGGCTTTCTACTCCCGTAAAGATTTACACCCTCGGAAACCCTGTACAGGGTCGCTATGAGTCGGAACCGACTTGACGGCACTTAACAACAACAACAAAGGTTAAACACAATGCTAGGGTACGGACATAGGACTTACCCTATGTCTATGTCTGAGACCAGTGGCCTCCAGCTATACTGCACTACTAGTACACTAAGTTAGTTGTGGGCTTTAACAAAACTGGGTATTAAAGTAGTTTATACCTGGGTATAATCTTGGATTCTGAACACTGAACATTCAGTTAGGTTCCTCATGTTTTCATCCATTCATTCAGCTGTTGATTCAGTTTTTTATTATCATTAAATATTTATTAATTACCCACTGTATGATATATCAGAGAAAGATGAGGCTTTCTGCTCTCCTAAAGAATGACAGCTTCAGAAACCCTATACAGGGTCACCATGAGTGGGAGCCAATCTGATGGTACACCACTATTACCATCACCACTGCATGATGATAAGTCTTAGAAATTAGACATGACTTCAATCTTGAATCAAACACCTCCTTTTATCTTAACAAGGAATTATAGATGCATAATTAAATAAATTAAATCCCTTTATTATTTTAATTATTAATAATTATTTAGAAATAGAATAGTAATTATAGGATTTTCTAAGAAAAGAGTAATCACATTTTGAAAATAACATGTAACAAAACCAGGGATAGAATTTTTACTTTGTTACATGTTCTTTTCTGTAGAATTTTGAGTCTTAGATCAAGATACATACTTTATAAATAAGACAAAGTATAACTAGCAACATATGTTATAGTATACTTTTTAGACTATTCCAAAGATTATATGACTCTTCCATCAATTTTTCTTTAGCACTTATTTAATAACAATTAACTTATTATAAGAACAAGTTTCTAGTCTAAGAGTTCTGAGTATTATGTCAGATAAGACAGTTGTAAAACCCATCTGTTAATCAATTTTGTCACTCATCTTGAAGTTTTTGATATTAAGCATTTTTCTGTATGTGACTATTAAGAGACTCCAGCAGATAATTTACTTTCATTGGCCTTCCAATAAAATGGAATCTTGGTAGTGAGGTCAAATAGTTAAATCTTCCTAGATCATAGGAATGTGAATTCCAACACATATATAAACATGTAAAATAACTGATTTTGGAAGGAAAAATACATTTATTTGTATATTTAAAAATAGACTGGATTACCTATATAGTTATAGTTGAAATGTATTTATGTAAGTATGCACAAATAAATATTATGACAACCAGATTTGCATATGTGTGTACATATGATGTAGCACTGTAGGATAAGCAATGGATTACTAACCATAGCCTAACCACAAGGTTGATGGTCCAAACCCACCAGCCAGGTTAATATGAGTCAAAACCACATAGCTTAACAACAACAATAACAATTTATGCAATGTACTTTTTCTTCAGAAGCAATATGTTTTTACTTAAAATCATGGGTCATTGTAAGTTCTGGTTGATTTTTGGAAAAATAACCAGAACTTAGTATGGCTCATAAGTTTACAGATTTTTGCTGTTTAGTTTTTAAAATTTACATAAATTTTGTGGTCCTGTAGGATAAGCACTGGACTGCTAACTGAAAGGTCAATGGTTAAAACCCATCAGCCTCTCCTTAGAAATCCTATACAGGATCTCTAAGGGTCACAACTGACTCAACGGCAATTAACAACAACATGAATATTAAACTCAAAATCATTATAGGGAATTATTTCATATGTCTGTTTCTGATAGATTAAAACATACAAAATGACAGAGTTATGAGTGTTTTCAATATTTCTGTAATGGGTTATAAGTGAGATTTAATGTGTTTCATCTCTGTTAGAGGGTTTATTGGGGCATTATTGACATTTTGGAATGATTTCTCTAAATGTATCTTTGCTGTTTCTGTTAATTGATGGCATTGTTTTAATGACTTTTCCAACAGCATTCTAAGTGGCAAAATGAAAGCTCATACAGATTTTACTGATTTTATTTCCTAAAGAAAGAGTAATGTTGAATCCATATGTTTTATTTTGTTAGGTCCCATTGAGTTGGTTCCGTCTCAGAGCACAATGCACTGTCTGGTGTTTCACCATTCATACAATTGTTATATTTGAGCTCATTGCTGCTGTCACTGCGTCAGTTCATCTACTTGAGGGTTTTGCTCATCCTCCACTTTACCAAGTATGATGTCTGTTTCTGGACACTAGTCCCTCCTGATAATATGTCCAAAGTATGAGAGATGAAGTCTTAACAGCCTTGATTTAAAGAAGAATTCTGCCTGCACTACTTCCAAGACAGATTTGTTTTTTCATCTGCAACTCCATGGTAATTTTAATAGTCTTCTCCAACACCGTAATACAGTTGCATTGATTCTTCTATGGTCTTCCTTATTCATTGTCCAATTCTCAAGTGAACCTTAGTCTTCAAACGTATCTCTTTGCTCTTTAACACTTTAAAGATGTCTTTGGCAACAGATGTAACTAACATAGCATGTCATTTGATTTCTTCACCGCCACATACATGAGTGTTGATTACGGATTCAAGCAAAATGAAATCTTTGACAACTTCAATCTTTTCTCCATTTACCTTGATGTTATTTACTGATCCAGTTGTAAGGATCTTTGTTTTCTTTGCATTGAGATGAAATTAAGACTGAAGGCTTTGGTCTTTGGTCTTCATCAGTAAGCATTTCAAGTCATCTTTGCTTCCAGCAAGCAAGGTTGAGTCATCTACTTACAGGTTATTAATGGATCTTCCTCCAATCCTGATGCCACATTCTTCTTCATATAATCCAGTTTCTTGGATTATTTGCTCAGCATAGAGATTGAACAAGTATGGTGAAAGGCTGTAACCCTAGTACATACCTATCTTGATTTTAAACCATGCAGGATTCCAATGTTCTATTCTAACAACTGCTTCTTGGTGTTTGTACAAGTTCCTTATGAGCACAATTAAGTTTTCTGGAATACCTATTCTTCTCAATGTTATCCATAGTTTGCCATGATCTACACAATTGAAAGCCTTTGCATAGTCAATAAAGTACAAGTAAGCATCTTTCTCATGTTCTCTGTTTCAGCCAAGATCAATCTGACATCAGCAATGATATCCCTGTTTCCAAATCCTCTTCTGAATGTAGTTTGTATTTCTGGCAATTTCTTGTCAATGTACTTTTACAACAAAAACAGATGTACTGCTTTTAAATTATGCTTAGCAAAATTTTGTTTGTATGTGATATTGATATTATTAAATGACTTTTTCATTCCGTTGGGTCACCTTTCTTTGGAATGGACACAAATATAGCTCTCTCCCAATTGGTTGGCTAAGTGATTGTCTTCCATCAGTTTGTTGGGAAGATTTCAACATGTATTCCATCTATCCTGGGAGCATTGCTTTCTGCTAATTCCTTCAGTGCAGCTTGAACTTCTTCCTTCAGTACAATCAATTATCTGTCATGTGCTATCTCTTGAAATGTTTGAACAAGGACAATTTATATTTGATACAGTGACGATATTACTTCCATTTTCTTTTGATGCTTTTTTGCATTATTCAATATTTTGCTCATAGAAACCTTCTACATTGCAAGTCGAGACATTGAGTTTTTTTAAGTTCTTCAACTTGAAAAATACTGAGCATTTTCTTCCCTTTTGGTTTCCTAACTCCAGGTCTCTGCACATTTCATTATAGAACTTTACTTTGTATTCTCAAGCTGCTCTTTGAAATTTTCTTTTCAGCTCTTACTTCCTCATTTCTTCCATTTGCTTTAGCTTCTCTACACTCAAGAGCACATTTTATAATATCTTCTGACATTAATTTTGGTCTTTTATCTCTCCTGCCATTTTAAAAGAGCTTTTGCTTTCTGCCTGTATGATGTTCTTGATGTCATCCCACAACTCTTCTGGTCTTTGGTCATTCGTGTCTAATGCATCAAAACTTTTTTTGAGATGGTCTCTAAGTTCAGGTGGGATATGGAGGTAGTGGTAATGTCCCGTGGAGTCACTTCTGGCGAATAGCTACCCTGTATAGCATTTCTGAAGCTGGAAATGAGAACAGAAAGCCCATTTTTCTCCCACTGAACTGCTGGTAGTTTTGAACTGCTGACCTTGAGATTAGCAGTCTGGCTCATAACCACCATGCTACCAGAGGTCCAGGTAGGATAGATTCAAGGTCATATTTTGGCTCTAGTGGGCATGGTTTAATTTTCTTCACTTTCAACCTGAACTTGCATATGATGAATTGATAGTCTATACCACAGTCTGCCTCTGCCCTGGTTTTGGCTGATGATATTGAGCTTTTCCAGCATCTCTTTCCACAGATGTAGTCAGTTTGATATCTGTTTGTTCCATCTGGTAAGGTCTATGTATAATCACCCATTAAGTTGTTTTAAAAAAGTTATTTGCAATGAAGAAGTCGTTGGTCTTGAGAAATTTTATCATGTGATCCTCAGCATCATTTCTATCACCAAGGCCATATATTCCAACTACTGATCTTTCTTCTTTGTTTCCAACCTTCAAATTCCAATCACTAATAATTATCAATATATCTTGATTGCATATTTTGTCAGGCTGAAGAAGTTGGTAGAAAACTTCAATTTTATCATCACCAGCTTTAGTGGTGGTTGTGCAAATTTGATTAATAGTGTTATTAACTGATCTTCCTTGTAGGCATATGGATATTATCCTATCACAGACAGCATTGTACTTCAAGATAGATCTTGAAGTGTTCTTTTTGTCAATAAATGTGACACCATTCCTCTTTAATTTGTCATTCCCGGAATCATAAACCATATGATTGTAGGATTCAAAATGGCCAATACAAATCCATTTCAGCTCACTAATGCCTAAGATATCAATGTTTTTGTTTTCTGTTTCATTTTTGACAACTTCCAATTTTCATAGATTCATACTTTGTGCCTTCTGTATTCTGACTATTAACGGATATTTGCAGTGGCTTCTCCTCGTTTTGAGTTGTGCTCCATCAGCAAATGAGCCTCCTGAAAGCTTTGCCCCTCATCATTATGGTTTACTTGACTTTGGAAAAGTAGCTCTTCGACAGTCCTATTTGGAGCACTTTCCAACCTTGGGTGCTAATCATCTAGCACTATATCTGACACTGTTTTAATCTTCTGTCACTATAGTTGACAAGGCACTTACTGCTCATAAGGTGTTCAGTGGCTAAGCATTCAGAAGTAGTTTGCTTCTCCTTAGTCCTCATCTATCTTAGTCTGGAAGCTCTGCTGCCCGCTGTTGGTGACCCTGCTGGTATTTAAAGCACAGATGGTGTAGCTTCCCATTCACAGGATCACACAAACTACCACAGTACGACACCCTGACAAGACTAGTGGTTAATCCATGTATGAATCCATATAAGAATATAAATATGACAACATAAATGATAGTATCACCAACTGATTTGAGGAGAATCGTTTGTGATTCCAATATAGTTGTCTGAAACAGGAAATTACCTTAGGGGAAAAAATATTGAGGAAAATACAAAAACCTGCTTTAAAGTGATTAAATTTGGAGTAACTGTAAAAACGTAAAAAATGGACAACCATGGAGTTATGAATAATGAGTCAATTATTTTTTTCCTCAGAAAAAGTCAGGAAACAAAATCGGTAAAATCGGTATTGTGCACTTTTTGTTTGCTTCTAACATAATTTAAATGATTTGGAATTTATAAAGTAGCCAACTTTTGGCCTAGGTTTAGTTATTAAAAGCATTTTCTTAAATACCAATTCTAGAAGTCTTAATTAGCTTTCAGTATAATATCAACAAGGAGCTCTGGTAGCGTAGTGGTT
>NW_006408557.1:802329-809307 GCF_000296735.1 Chrysochloris asiatica
GGGAGAAAGATGAGGCTTTCTGCTCCCGTAAAGATTTACAGCCTCAGAAACCCTGTACAGGGTCGCTATGAGTTGGAATCGACTCGACGGCACATAACAACAACAACAACATAATATCAACAGATCTTAGATTTCTGTTCAGTAAGTTCTTCTTGATAATTGTCATTTATTTTTAGTGGTTTGATTTCTACTTGAATATAACAATTTAGTAACTGATTGCTGTTTGGAATAAGTGTCTGTTCAACCCTTGTAAGGAGCATGTAAATTTGTAATGATGAGGATTGTAACATTTATATTTTTGTTTTCTTTTTATTTAGCTGTGTTTTACAATGTATATTAGAAACATTTATTTGTTCCTTTTTAATCCACTTACTGTTTGCAAAAGCTTATTGTAGAATGGAATTGTTTTTAACATTAAGAAGACTACCAAATGTATGTTGAGCACTTTATATGTTTCAGACACTCTGTTAATTTTTCCTTAATTTCTCCCTAATTATTCTTTTTTATCTCATAATCACATACTGGAAGACAACCATTTTCATTGATGGAGCACTGTGTTGAATAAGTCATAATCCATGTCCTTGGGAAACTCATGTTCTAATGCAGTAGAGCTCAGAAAAATGGTCCATTAACATTTTATGTTAACAACTTTATATTGATGCCATAGACCTTCAGAAGGAACATCTCATTGTGTCTTGGAGAGTCAAGAGGGTTCCACAAGGGAAATGACATTTTGAGTTGGAGCATGGGTTGCATAGAAGTTTTCCTATTAAATGAAGGTAGAAAGACTGCTTATACGAAGTCATGCATTTGGTGGATTAACTGCTTTTTAGGAAATTTGTTATGTGTGTGTAAGGGGCTGGTGGTTCTGGGTCTGGAAAGTCAGATAGCTTAGACAATGAGATAAAGCTCAAGAGGTGGATCCAGGCTTTATGGTTAAGAGCCTTACTAAAATGTTTGGAATTTGAAAACCAATTTGGATAAAAGCATGTTCCATTCCTTTATATAAGGAGCTCCGGTAGCGTAGTGGTTATGAGTCAGGCTGCTAACCTCAAGGTTTGTAGTTTGAAACTACCAGCCATTCTATGGGAGTAAGATGAGACATTCTGCTCATGTAAAGATTGACAGTCTCAGAAACCCTGTGCAGGGTTGCTGTGAGTTAGAACCGACATCATGGTGTACTACCGCCACCTCCACCACCATGCCTTTACATGAACCAAAATATTTAAGTGTTTTAAAAGTTAAAAAATTAATCACTCTAGAGGAGCGAAGTAGAACCAATTACTGAATGGAACCGTCTCTTACATTCTTTTGGAGTTTGTTCTTTGACTTACTATGTTTCACTTTATAAAAATATTGCTGTTACGTTTATTAGAATTAAAGTCTAGAAATTCAAAAATATTATCAATTCAAATTATTTTAACACTAAATTTGGAGTGTTCCCTCAATATTATACAACCTCATGCCATGTAGTTTTGATTACTGAGCAACTGAATGTTCATTCATTACATTGCTTCTTCTATAGTCTCCTTCTTGTTTTATTACTACAATTCTGCCAAAGATGAATCAGGTATAGATAAAGAGAAAGTTTAATATGTGTTTTTATACAAAATAACATTTATAGTGATAAAAATGAAAGGATTAGGTCAAATTTGATGACTAGTTTCTCTGTTCCTCTCTATTTAGTTAATCCACGCTATTTTTTTTGCTCCTCATTAGCATATTAAACTTGATTTGTCACTGGCTGCATCCTCTGGGTCAATGGCAGAATCGTTACTAGGGAATTGACTAGAAGTTGAATTAGTCAATTTAGGCTGCTGGTATAATTGAGACCATCAGTCTCTCGGTTATCACTGAGAGAGTGGAAGATATTGACTGTTAAACAATGAGAGCTAAAGACGAAATAATCTTTTTGCAATTATTCATTATGTCCTGAGTATTGAGAGGTGGGAAGAGATTAATAGGAATGGACAGGAATTGGCTAGTAGATGGGTCTGGCAGGTGGCATTAGTAATAAACCAAGGATTTAAATGCAAAGGTGGAGAGGTCAGTATCCTGAAATGTAACAAATTGGAAGCTTCGAGATTCCAGGGAGTTTACTGAAAACATACAAAATTAGGATTAATTAAAAAAGTGGATTGTGGTAATTGCCTGAATACAGTGACCAATGAGCCCATATTCTATTAGAAAATAAGAATGAAGTGATTTATGGAATTATTTTAGCAAAATCTTGGTTCAGTATAATACTGTTTATTAAGTAATGGAAAAATTAATAAAATTTCCAATATTATAGATATAGTGTAGGATTCCTGGTGTAGTGTTATGGGTTAATGCACTGGGCTGCAAGGTTGGTTTAAACTACAAGGTCAGCATTTCGGGCTCACCAGCTGCTCCTTGGAAACCCTGTACAGGGTTGCTACAAGTTGAAATCAACTTGTTGGCACTTAACAACAACCACAACAACAACAAAGTTATAGTATAAGAATACTATAACTAGTATTCATATTTTTGTATAAAATATATATTTATATATTTTACATTATGATTAGCAACACTAGCCTCTTCATATTTACATTATGATTCCATGATAGCTACTAACACCCAGTTTTGAATTTTTCCTGTTCTATATCTAGTTCTACTTTTATTTTATTGCTTTCAAGTGGTGGTGGTGGTGGTTAAGTGTGCTGGAATTGGCTGGACTCATAGCGACCCTACATAGGGTTTTTGAGGCTGTAAATCTTTATGGGAGCAGAAAGTCTCCTCTTTCTCCCATGGAAAAGCTGATAGTTTTGAACTGCTGGCCTTGATATTGGCAGCCGAACTTGCAATAACTATGTTAGCAGAACTCCTTCAAGTGGGTTATATAAACTTTTTTTAGGATTCCATCTTGATTTATTTATACTGTTTTTGAGTTCACCTCTTTGTAATTTTTTCCCTTAGTGGTTGCTCTAGGTATTAGTTTGTATATACAAGACTCATCACAGTTGACTGTTAGATGTGACTCAAAGCGACCTTGTGTACAACAGAACTGAGCACTGTCCGGGCATGTGTCATTCTAACAAATGTTGCTATATTTGAGCCCATCATTGCAGCCACTATGCTAATTTAGCTGGTTGAGAATCTTCCTCTTGCTTTGCTGACCCTCTCTTTTACCAAGCATGATGTCCTTCTCCAGGGATTGATCCCTCCTGATAGCATATCCAAAATATATGAGATGAAGTTTTGCCATCTGCATTTCTAAGGAACATTCTGGCAGTTACCTCTTCCAAGACAGATTTGTTCATTTTTCTGTTATTCCATAGGATATTTTATAGTCTTTGCAAGCGCTATTAAATCATCAATTCTTCTTTGGTCTTCCTTATTCAATGTCCAGTTTTAGCATGAATATGAGGCTATTTAAATGACCATGGTTTGGATTTCATCCTCAAATTGGAGTATTTGCTTTTCAACACTTTAAATAGGTCTTTTGCAGTAGATTTGCCCAATGCAATATATTATTTAATTTTTTTGATTGTTGCTTGCAAGAGCACTGATTGTGAATCCAAGTAAAATGAAATCTTTGATAATGTCAATATTTTATTTGTTTATGTTTATTATGATGTGTCCTATTGGTCCAGTTTGAGAATTTTTTGTTTTTATTGTTGAGGTGTAATCCATACTGAAGGTTGTAGTCCTTGACCTCAAGTAATAAACATGGTTGTGTCATCTATATATCATAGATTGTTAATGAGTCTTCCTTTAATCCTGATGCCACAGTCTCCTTCAGAGAGCCAAGCTTCTCAGATTATTTGCTCAGAAAACAGACTGAATAAGTATGGTGAGAAAATATGACCTTGGCACACATATTCCTGATTTTAAACCACACAGGATCCCCTTGTTCTGTTCAAATGTCTGCTTATTGATTTATGTACAGGTTATACATGAGCATAATTAAGCATAATTCCCATTTTTTTAAGTATCCATAATTTGTTATGATCTACATAGTTGAATACCTTTGTATAGTCAGTAAAATGCAGGT
The DNA here is from genome assembly GCF_000296735.1 of Chrysochloris asiatica. Classification (NCBI taxonomy): domain Eukaryota; kingdom Metazoa; phylum Chordata; class Mammalia; order Afrosoricida; family Chrysochloridae; genus Chrysochloris; species Chrysochloris asiatica. The sequence goes on from NW_006408557.1 coordinate 806,348, forward strand.
AAACATCTCTAATATTCTCTGCTTTCAGCCAAGACCCATTTGACATTAGCAATATCCTTTGTTCCACATCCTCTTCAGAATCTGATGTGAATTACTGGCAGTTCTCTGTAAGGTCCTGCTACAACCATCTTCAAATTATTTTCAACAAAGTTTTAGTTGTGTGTGATATTAATGATATTGTTTGTTAATTTCTGAATTCTGTTGGGTCACCTTTCTTTGGATTAGGCAGACATTTAGTAGACTCTTCGAGTATTGGTCAGGTAGCTCTGTTCCAGATTTCTTGTCATAGATGAGTAAGTGCTTTCGGCCTTTTCTCTGTTGAAACATCTCAATTGCTATTCTGTCAATTCCCTCCCCCATTTTAGGCCGCCAATGCTTAAGTTGCCTATCCCTATCTATCCTGAATACAGAGGAGATAGGATTGATACTTGATGTGAAGTCTCATTCCTTCTCACTTGGTATTTTGAGCTACCATATCAATAAGTATAGATCAAGTTCATCAAATTCTAGCAACTTACACTCTTTTCCTTTTATCAAAAATTGTTTGTTTGTTGTTTTTTTTTAATCTTCCTCTAGTCAAGTTCTGATTATCAAGCCATTAAGGCTAGGTCAGATGGGTAGTAACAGCAAGTTTGGGCATTCTTGTGCATCTCACCTCACTTCAAATCAGCTGGATGCTTCACTCTTAGCTCTACCCTCCATGGCTATGTCTTTTGTCCATAGGCTCAGAAGTCTCCAGGTCTCACCACACTTCGGACCTACCAGCACTTCATCTTTCTCTCATCTTCAGGTCAATGGAGTCTATGGAGCATGGTTGAACTCAGCCCATTTCTTCATTGCTGCCTTTTCCCCCTTTCCACTCACCAATATTCCAACATGATTGCCAGCAACCTTACATGCCTGCTCATGTGTTTATTTTGAGTTTCATTCATGGAGGGGGGGTTGTCCTGAAGGGACTTGATTGCTTGCCTTGATGATTCCCCAGCAAACAACTTGATTCTTCTTGTAATAGCCAGTCATAATATCATTTTTGTTTTGGATTTTTCCTGCTGGTCTTTCATTGAGTATATATCTTGTATTGCTCTAGCTGTTTCAGACTGGTCTGCTTATACTTTCTAGTAGGAATGTTCCCCCTCAGAAGGTTCTGAATGGGGCTCAGAATTCCACCTAAGGTCCTATATTCTGCAAAGGCTCTACAAGAAGCCTATTTCACTGGGCAAGTTCTAGAACCCCTTTTAGATATTCCAAACAGTTAGGCTGAAGATGAGCTTAAAAGTTGTGTATAATCATGATTCCTGACATTCCATTCTATTCTACTCAAGTGTCTATTTTATAATAGTAGGCAAAGGAAACTAGTATTCATAAATCTGTCAAGCATCTTAGCATTATTTCCCCTCTTAAGACTATGTCTCAATCCCTGTATCACAGAGCCCTGTTGTTCCAAGGTTGACCATACATCACTATTTACCTCAGTCCCATTAGCCCATGCTAAACTGCCTCAGGGTTCCCCTATCTTCCTTGTTCTTCCACCCCACCTTCTTGTGTACTGCCCTCCCCAACACCCGAACTATAATGTGTCTACACACTACCCTATGCTTTATCGTCTCCTCCCTCTACTCTGCACTCCCCCATCCCTCCCACCACCAGTAACTAACGAAGATTTTTTCCCCTTATTAGTATGGGTATCTTTTCTTAAGCTTTTATAATAATGGTCTTATGTAGTATTTGTCCTCTTGTGACTGACAAATTTCACTCTGCATAATATCCTCAAGGTTCATCCATGTTATCTGGTGGCTTGCAGCTTCCTTGTTATTCTTCAAGGTAGTTTAATATTCCATTGTGTGTATGTACCAAAGTTTGTTTATCCAATCTTCCATTGATGGGCAATTAAGCTGTGTCTATCTTTTTGCTATTGTGAATAGTACTGCTATGAACACTGGTGAACTATGTCTACTAGTGTTATGGCTCGTATTTCTTGTGGATTTATAACAAGTAGAGGAATTACTGGATCATACGGTATTTTGATTTCCAACGTTCTGAGGAAGCACCATACTGTATACCAGAGTGGTTGGACAATTTTACATTCCCACCAGCAATGTAGAAGGGTCCCAGCCTCTCCATATCCTCATCAGCATTTATTGTCCTCTGCTGTTTTGAACCTTACCTGTTATTGCTCGTGTGAGATTATATCTCATTGTTGTTTTGATTTGCATCTCTCTAAGGAGTCCAGGACTTCCTCCTTCAGTATCATTGGCTCTTGATCATATGCTACCTTTTGAAATGGTTGAACATCAACCATTTCCTTTTGGTACAGTGACTCTGTATATTCCTTCCATCTTCTCTTGATGCTTTCTGCATCATTCAATAATTTGCCCAGAGAAACCTTCAATAACGAAAGTCAAGGCTTGAATTTTTTCTTCAGTTTCCCCAGATTGATAAATGCTGAGTGTGTTCTTCCCTTTTGGTTTTCTGACTCCAGATCTTTGCACATTTTGTTGTAATATTTGGCTTTATCTTCTTGAGCTGACCTTGAAATTTTTCTGTTCAGCTCTTGGACCTCCTCATTTCTTCCATTTGCTTTAGCACCTCTACACTGGAAAGCAAGTTTCAGTGTCTCTTCTGACAACCATTTTAACCTTTTCCTTATTTCTTGTCTTCTCAGTGACTTTTTGCTTTTTTCCTGTATGATGTTCTTGATGTCATCCCATAACTTTTCAATCTTTAGTGTTTAACGTATCAAATCTATTCTTCAGATGATCTCTAAATTCAGGTGGGATACATTCAAGGTCATATTTAGGCTCTCGTGAACCTGTTTTCATTTTCTTCAGCTACAGTTTGAATTTGTGTATGAACAATTGATGGTCTGTTTCACAGTCTGCCCCTGACCTTGTTTTGACTGACAATATATGGAGCTTTTCCATAGTCTCTTTCTGCAGATGTAGTCAATTTGATTTCTATGT
>NW_006408557.1:809669-812240 GCF_000296735.1 Chrysochloris asiatica
ATGCTTTTGAGTTATGGTGTTGGAGGAGAATATTGAAAGTGCTATGGGCTGCCAAAAGAACCAACAGATCTGTGTTGGAAGAAATGCAGCCAGAATGCTCCTTGGAGGTCAGGATGGCCAGACTTCATCTCTCCTATTTTGGACATATTGTCAGGAGGGACCAGTTGCTGGAGAAGGAATCATGCTTGGTAAGGTGGAGGGTCAGTGAAAAAGAGGAAGACACCCAACGAGATGGATTGGCCAAGTGTCAGCATCGATGGACTCAAGCATGGTAACAATAGTGAGTTTGGCCCAGGATCGGGCAGTGTTTAGTTCTGCTATGCATAAGGTCGGTATAAGTCGGTACCAACTCGATGGCACCTAACAACAACAACATGGAATCCTGGTGTGGCACTGTGGGTTAATGCAGCAGACAGCAAAGCCATTTGAACTGCAAGGTCGGTGGCTCAAGCTTACCAGCTGCTCCTTGGAAACCCTATACAGGGTCACTATGGGTCGGAAGTGACTCGGCGGCACTTTACAACAACAACAACAACAAAGGCTAATGATTGTGAACATTTTCTTCATATGTTTGTTGGCTGCCCAAATATCTTCCTTGATAAAGTGTCATGTATTCAGTGACCATTTTTTAATTGAGTTATTTTTCTTTTTCTTGTAGAGGTGTTGTAGTTCCATATAGATTTTAGAAATTAGTCCTTTGTCTCATATGTCATTGCAAAATATTGTTGACCATTCTGTGAGCTCCTTTTTACTCTTTTGGTGAAATCCTTTGATGCACATACGTTTCTAATTTTTAGAATGTTCCAATCATCTATTTTGTCTGCTTTTGTTTGTATAATTTTCACAATGTTTTATAGTTTCTGTGTGTCCTGTATCAGAGTCCTCAAATTTATTCCTATTTTTTCATTCATGACCTTTATAATTCTGGGATTCACAGTTAAGTCTTTAATCCATGCTGAGCTGGTTTTTGTATAAAGTGTTAGGTAAAGATCTTGTTTCAGTCTTTTGCGTATCGCTTTTCAGTTCTGCCACCATCATCTGTTAAAGAGACTGTTTCTTCCCACTCAATGTACTTAGGCCCTTTATCAAAAGATCAGTTGGCTGTATTTGTATGGGTTAATTTCTGGATTCTTGATTCTTGATTCTATGTATTTTTCATTGTACCAATACCAAACTGTTTTGAAATCAGGGAGTGAGAGGCTTCCTACTTTGTTCTTCTTCTTAAGCAGTGCTTTGCTTATCCTGCTTTTCTTTCCTTTCCATATAAAATTTGTAATTGTTTTTTCCATCTCTCTAAAGAATGCCTTTGGAATCTGGATTGGCATTGTATTATATGTGTAGATTGCTTTGGGTAGTACTGACAGTTTCACAATATAAATCTTTCTATCCAAGAGCAGGGTATATTCTTACATCTTGTAAATATCTTTTGGTTTCTTGTAGTAGTGTTTTGTAGTTTTCTTGGTATAGTTCCATTGTTCCTCTGTTTGCATTTGTTCCTTAATATCTCATGCTTTCGGTGGCTATTATAAATGTTATAGCTTTCCAAATTTCCTTTTCAGTGCTGTCATTATTAGTATAGAGAAATCCAACTGATTTTTGTATGTTGATCTTGTACCCTGCCACTTCACTGAATCTTCCAGTGAGTTCCAGTAGGTTTTTGTTTTGTTTTTGCTGAGTCTTTGGGGTTTTCTATGTATAAGATCATATCATTTGCACATAGAGTTTTACTTCCTCTTTGCCAATTTGTATGCCTTTAATTTCCCTGTCTTGCCTTATATCTCTGGCTAAGACTTCCAATACAATATTGAATAGGAGCGTGAAGTTGGCTATTGGTTTTGTATATATGCTCTTAATTATGTTGAGGAATTTCCATTCAGTTCCTTCTTTGTTGAGTGTTTTTATCTGGAATGGGTGTTGGATTTTGTCAAATGCCTTTTCAACATCAGTCAATGTGATCATGTGGTTCTTTTCCTTTTTCTTATTTATATGGTGGATTACATTGATTGTTTTTCTAATGTTGAGCCCTCCTTACATCCCTGATATAAATCTCACTTGGTCATGATGTATTATTTTTTATGTGTTGTTGAATTGTTTTTTGCTTGGATTTTGTTGAGAATTTTTACATCTATGTTCATGAGGTATATTGGTCTATAATTTTCTTTCGTAGTGGTATCCTTCCATGGCTTTGGTATAAGGATTATGCTTGCTTCATAGAATGTATTAGGAAATTTTCCATCCTTTCTATATTCTGGAATAATTTGAGTAGAATTGATGACAGCACTTCCCTGGATGTTTGGTAAAATACATCAGTGAAGCCATGTTGACCTGGACTCTTTCTGGGTGAGATTTTTTTTTGATGACCTGGTCAATTTCTTCCTTTGTTATAGGTCTGTTCAGTCTTTCTTCTTCACTCTGTATAAGTTTATGTAGATCATGCTTTTCTAAAAATATATCCATCTCCTCTGGATTTTCAAATTTGTTGGAATAAAACTCTTCAAAATATTCTGTTATCCTTTTTATTTCTATTTATTCTGTTGTGGCATCACCCATGTGGTTTCTTATGTTTGTTAT
>NW_006408557.1:812463-814512 GCF_000296735.1 Chrysochloris asiatica
TTTAGAACTGCTCTTGCCATGTCCCAAAGATTCTGGGTTTTTGTTTTGTTTTGTTTTGTTTTTCTCTTTTGTTTCTAGGAATGTTGATAATTTTTGTTTTATTTCTTTTACTACCCAGTAGCTTTTAAGCAGGGTGTTATTCCATTTCCATGTATTTGACTTTATTTCCTTGGTCTTCCTATTGTTGATTTCTAATTTTATAGCATTGTGCTCTGAGAAGATGCTTTGTAGTACTTTAATGTTTGTAAATTTATGGAGGCTTGTTTTGTGGCCTAACACATGGTCTATTCTGAAGAATGTTTCATTTGTGCTGGAAAAGAATGTGTATTGTGCTGTTGTTGGGTTGAATGCTTTATACACATCTCTGAGGTCTAGTTGGCTGATTGTGTTGTTTAATTCCTCTGTGTCTTTGTTAAGGTTCTTTCCGGTTGTTCCATCCTGTGTTGAAAGTGGTACATTAAAATCTCCCACTTTTATTGTAGATTTGTCTATTTCTTTTTTTTTCAAATCTACTAGGTATTGCTTTATATATTTTGGAGCTCTTTCATTGGGACCATAGGTATCTATTATTATGGTTACATCATCTTCTTCAATTGACCCTTTAATTATGAGATAATGTCCATCTTTATCTACTATGCTGGTTTTTCCCTTAAGGTTTATCTTATTAGATATTCGTATTGCCACTCCTACTTGTTTACTGTTGCAATTAGCTTGGTATATATATTTTTCCATCCTTTAACTTTTAGTCTATTTTTGTCTTTGTGTGTAAGGTGTCTCTCTTGCTGACAGCATATTGAAGGATCTTTTTTTCTTATCCATTCTGCCATTCTCTGTCTCTTAACTGGTGCATTTAACCCATTGACATTCAGTGTAATTATCAATAAGTATGAATTAATTGCTGCCATTTTGTTTGTTGTTTTGTGTGTGTGTGTGTGTGTGTGTGTGTGGTGCTGCTGTTTTCTTTGTTCTGCATGCCCTCCTCTGCTGAGTTCATGTTATTTTGTGTTCTTTCTTATCAGTTTCTTCATAGTCTTAATGTTTTCATGTTCTTCTTGGATTTTCATTTTGTTGGTTTGTTGTGAAGTATTAATTTTCTTTGAGATTACCTTATATTCTATTAACTTTTACGTACATTCAGTGCAGTCTATTTTATCCTGTAATCTACCTGACCTTCTCACTACCTGAATATCCGTTCCTAGGTCTTTACCTTCTTTCACATTGTGATTGTTTTTATCATTGACTGACCTCCCAGATCTTCTAGATTTGTTCTTATAGTATTGTTCTATTCTGGACTCTTCCATTTGTTGATTGAGTTCTGAGTGGTGCTGCCACATATGTCAATCTCTGGTTATTGTCTGTACTTTTTGGTTCTCATTACAAAGAATTCCCTTTAAGATGTTTTGAAGTGCTGGGTTTATTTCCCCCCCCCGCCACAGGTGACATTATTTTATTTAATCCTCAATAGTTGACTATTTTTTGTCTTAAATGTTTTATTGTGAATTACGTGGTAGTTTACATGGGAGAACATTAGTTTTACATTCATTCTATCATATATCATCTCATGGCCATGGTTATAATCCCCTCCATGCAGCCCTTCCCCCATACCCCCCAGGTCTTCAGCACATAGTCGCTCTCCCTCTCTGGATCTAAAGTCTCCAGCTGCTCCATCGCTCCACATCATCATCTCTGGCTCCATTTCAGGCATCACTGCTTCTCTGGGTAGGGTCTCGCTCTCTGCTCTTGCTGGGTTGACTTTTGCAAAATCTCTTAGCTTCTGTTTTTCCAGGAATGTTTATATTATACTATAATATTTAATTGACACCTTTGTTACGTAGCTGATTCTTGGTTGGCAGTTTTTTCTTTCAGGGATTTATATATGTCTCCCTATTACCTTCTTGCCTGCATGATTTCTGCTGAGAAATCAGAGCTTAATCTGATTTGCTTGCCTTTGTATGTAAAACTTCTCTTTTCCCTAGCTGCTTTCAGGATTCTCTCCTTTTCTTTGATTTTGGAGAGCTTGATTATGGTATGTCTTGGTGAATTTCTTTT
>NW_006408557.1:815673-818234 GCF_000296735.1 Chrysochloris asiatica
GTTCTTTTAAATTTTGAGGAGATCTGTGTGCATGCCTCTGGGCATGGATGTGAGGGTGAGGTATCCAGTTAGTCAGGCACCCCCTCTAGTCACCAGAATGGAGGTGCACTGGCAGTGAGAGACCAATGAACAGATACAAGAAAAAAAAGAATGTTCACACCTTTGTCTCCGTGGTTCTTTCAGGCATCTGTGACTGCCCTGTTCCTTCTCCCATTCAGTCTCACCCAAGATGACCACTCAGGGAGCAGCTGAGCACCTTGAATTAGAAAGCACTGGATTTTTTGCTTCTGCTACAAATTCCACTGGCTATAAGCCTTCCAAGTTTCTAAATATTCCTTTATATGTGTTTCAGCGTTCTGGGACCATCCCCTGAGCCTTCTTGGTCTGGTATTCTGTACTGTTGCTGACAGAGCTCCTCACTGCCCTTCTAACCTATCTGCCATCTTGTTTGTTCTCCCAGGGTTGCATTTTGAACTCAACCAGAAGCCAGATGATGGGGAGCCACTAATGTAATCTATATAGGTCAGCATTCTTTGGCAGAAAACAGGCTGGAAAAGCATAAAGAGTGGGTGTTGAGGAGCAAATAGAAGCTTTTTGTCATACATAGCCAACAGTTCTGAAATAAACTATCAAAATAACCTGGGGGGGTATTTATTATAATATGCAAAATACTAACATCTGTTTTCTTTGCCGAGTTAGGATTATTTTTAAATTGTCCTAATGCTAAAGACAGAAGTTTAAAAAAATCTGAATATTGGTTAGTCACTTTCCCCCTGTGCATAAATCTTCATTCCTACCTCAAACTCTGATGAGGGTATAATAGCATCGGATCTTTCAGAGTAGAGACAGAAGACAGTAGTTCTCCAAGATGAAGATGGTTCTTAGCCTCCACATAGTGCCAGACTTTGGACTTGGTCTGGATGTTTTTAATAGTGGAAAATTTCTAATAGCTTTTAGCTTGGGTGCCAGAAGTGGCACTGCAATCAAGGTCATGAGTCAGGGACCATGGAATGCATTCACATAGGTTATCACCCTTACTTTGTTCTGTAAACTTGTACCAAATTATACCAAATTACTGATTAAGAAGCAGAGACTCCAAGAATTTAAACAGTCAGTTGGAGTTTCGGGAACTTGCCCATGGTCAGTGACAGAATCTAGAATTAGATTTAGGTTTGCTCGATTCCATCCTGGCACTGTCTGAGGAGTAATCATCATCTCTTATTATATCCTCAAAATATACCTTTCCCCTTTCTCTCACTGCTGTCTTTCATTCATTCCCTAAGTTACATACTTTTTGTTGTTGTTGAGTTGGTTCTGACTCATAGCAATCCTGTATAGGGTTTCCAAGGCTGTAAATCTCTACAGGACCAGAAAGCCTCATTTTCCTCCTGTGGAGTGACTGGTGGATTTGACTGGACTGCTTGACTGGCCATTAACATACCAATGTGTAACCAATAAGGGCTAATTTATGTACATAACAAATATTTATTCAGTTTCCACTTTGCCAAAAATTAAACATGGTGTTGTTGACACCAACAAATATTGCCTCTATCATCAGAGATGCTACAGCTTAGTAAGTGTTCTCAGAGGAGCAAATCTAAGCTAATCCTTTATTCCCAAATCACTGTCTTTTGATGTTCTTCTTATTTCAATATTCCCATATATTTATTATGACTGATAAATAATCTTTTGACTTACTTGTTCAAATTAAAGTATGATCTAAAATACACTTTTATCTCACTTGCTGTTTAATTATTGGAGTGCAATGAGGGAAGCATAATTTTATAAGAAAGATGAACTGAAGAAACTGTGTAAAATAGTTGTTCTTTTGTTTTCTAAGGTACTGTCTGGTTTTATTGAAACAAATTAGACAGACTCCCCAGAAGTGTGCATGTATGCAAGGATTCATGTTCAGGTTGATGTTTTAATCAGGCTAAAAGCATATCATGTTTCCTTAAATAAGCAAGTAGTCTATCATTCACATTGAGAATTGGTTTGTATTCAAAACCTTTTTTGTCAACGACAAGTTATAAAACTACTGTTCAAGTGCCTTATATCATAACTACAAACCAATTACTAATTTAATTCATTTTTTTCTTATTTTCTATTTATATGACTCAAGTAATTCCATTTTTATAACTAAGCCAGTGTTATCATTATCAAAATTTCAAATGATCTAAAGTATAGTGTCAAGAAGGATGATTGGTGCTTAGAAGCTTGTGCTGATTTTTCTCACTTGACTTAGTTACATTGCATTGTGGAATTGTAGCACAATCTGGCTAATGCTTTAGTTCACTCTCTAAGAATTAAGGTTAGATGGTGTACAGTAGGGTAATATCCAAGTTTTTATGCACATGGTTTTCCTTAACTTCCTTTGGATGTGATTTCATTCAAGGGGAAAAACATATGCTAACTGAAAGGTTGGTGGTTTAAACCCTCTGACTGCTTATTGAAAACCCTATACAAGGTCAGTATAAGTTGGAAGCAACTCAACAGCACTAAACAGCAATATATGTTGTTGTTAAGTGAGAGCCAAAGTGCTCTCTCTCAATTCTCTCTCT
>NW_006408557.1:818366-819021 GCF_000296735.1 Chrysochloris asiatica
AGTTGGTTCTGACTCATGGCGACCCTGTACAGAGTTTCCGAGAAAGCCTCCTCTTTATCCCACAGAACAGCTGGTAGTTTCAAACTTCTGACTTTGTGGTTCACAGCCCGATTTGTAATCACTACGCTACCAGAGCTCCTTATGTATATATGGAGTGTAGTGGCGGTGAGTTTGTGTCACTGAGTCAGTTCTGCAGTGACCCGTTATAGTTTCTGAGACTGCAAATCTTTATGGGAGCAGAAAACCTCATCTTTATTCTGCAGAGTGACTGGTAGATTCGAACTACTGACCTTGTAGACTCCACATACCCATGGGTATATCTATATATATGATGTTGTTAAGTACCTTTGAGTTGGTTCTGACTCAGTGATGTTATTGTTGTTATGTGCTGTCAAGTCAGTACTGACTCATAGTGACCCTATGTACAACAATCCCATGCCAGCCCCACAATCGTTACTATGTCGGAGTCCATTGCTGCCGCCACTGTGATAATCCATCTCATTGGGGTCTTTCTTTAGTTCTGTAACCCTCCACTTTACCAAACATGATATCTTTCTCCATGGACTGATACCTCCTGACAACATGTCCAAAATATGAGATGAGTCTGGCCATCCTGGCTTCCAAGGACCATTTTGGCTGAACTTTTCCCAACACA
>NW_006408557.1:819283-820741 GCF_000296735.1 Chrysochloris asiatica
AAGTCTTTGACAACTTCAATCTTTTCTCCATTTATATGGATGTTGTTTTTTGGTCCAGTGGTGAGGATTTTTGTTTACTTTACATTGAGATGCAGTCTATACTGAAGGCTGTAGTCTTTGATCTTCATCAGTAAGTACCTTAAAGTCCTCTTAGCTTTCACCAAGCAAGGATATATCATCTGTGTATTGCATGTTGTCAATGAGTCTTCCTCCAATCCTAATGCCACATTTTTCTTCATAGAGTCCAGCTTCTCAGCATATAGATTGAATAAGTATGGTGAAGGAATACTACCCTACTGCACGCCTTTCATAATTTTGAACTATTCAGTGTTCCCATGTTCTGTTTGAACAACTGCCTTTCGGTCCAGGTACAGATTCCTCATGAGCACAATTAAGTGTACCAGAATACTCATTCTCTGCATTATTGTCCATAGCTTATAATGATCCACATAGTCAAAAGCCTTTTCATAATCAATAAAACACAAATAAACATCTTTCTGTATTCTCTGCAATTCTGACATCACCAATGATATCCTTAATTCCACATCCTCTTCTAACTCTGACTTGGACCTCAGGAAGTTCTCAGTTAATATGTGGTGCAGCAGTTTTTGTATTATGTTTAACAATATTTTACTTGTATGCAATAATTAATGATATTGTCCAATGATTTCTGCATTCCATTGGGTCACCTCTCTTTGGAAGGGACACAAATATGTATCTTTTGCAGTCAGTTGGCCAGGTAGTTGTCTTACAAATTTCTTTGCATAGGTGTGTGGGTGCCTCCAATGCTGCATTAGTCTGTTGAAAGATTTCAATTTGTATTCCACTAATTCCTTGAGCCTTATTCTTTTCAATGCCTGTACTGCGCCTTGGTTTGCTTCCTTCTCATAGTCAGTTCTAATTCATAGTGGTTCTATATAGGGTTTTTGAGGAGCATCTGGTGAGTTAGAACCACTGGCCTTATGGTTCAAGTGGACCTTGTGGTCAGTGCTTTATCCTACAGTGCTGAACAGTAACATTGTCTTGAATTTTAAGGTCAGTCTTTCAAATTCACCAGTCACTTGTAGGAAACCCTATACAGGGTGACTATGAGTTGGAACTGACTCCAAGGCATTTAACAACAGTACATATGTTGTTGTTGTTTTGTTATGTGTCGTGGAATTGGTTCTGACTCACAGCGAGCCTGTATAGAGTTTCTGGGGTTTAAAATCTTCATGAACACGGGTGCACAAAGCCTCATCTTTCTTCCACAATGCAGCTGATAGGCTTGAACCATAGACCTTGTGGTTCATAGTCCAATGCTTATCCTATGGAGCCACCAAGCTCCCATGGAAAATTCTTTGGCAATCTGTAATGAAACTAGACATATGGTTACACTTGTTAAGTGCTATTGAGTTGGTTCCAACCCATAGTGACCTTGTATAGGGTTTCCAAGGAGTGGCTGGTAAAATTGAACCA
>NW_006408557.1:822281-824171 GCF_000296735.1 Chrysochloris asiatica
CTATGCCTCAGAAGCTCTACACAGGGTCTCTATGAGTCAAAACTGATTTGACAGCACTTAACAACATAAATTTTAAAGAAAGTATTGTTGAATTTCTATGTTGTTTGAAGTATTTTACGGTCTAATCCTCTGGCTCTGATCCTAGACAAATTATCTTATGTTTTTGAGTTTCTAAAATTTCCATTCTTGTCAGATGAATGGGTTAGAGAAAATTAGTGATTATCTTCCTCTGCTGCAGCATTCATTTCGCTACGCAAGTACCCAGAATGCTATTTGTTGAGATAAGCTTGGCAAGACAGGTACAGTTCAAACTCTGCTCTCCTACTTCTACCTCAGTAATTCTTCTTTGATTTGTTTTGCTATTACTTCCAAGTAATATTTTTCAATTCCTGAGGTCTTTTCACCTATTTATAAACAGTCATGTCATTGTATCCCATTTTTGGATTTATAGTAAGTTACAGCTTACAAAACCGTACAATAATCAATGGTTCCTTTGAATTCTACAGTAAGTATGCAATGTAAAGTATTAATTATGTGTTTATGCCTAGTTTCTATATGTGAAACATTTTAAGTTATCTCTTAATCTTCTCTTTGTCAGCTTCAAAGCAGGAAATGATAGCATTGCCCTAAACCTCTGGCATTCTCTTGATTTTGTTTAGAAGGTGTAAATCTAGTAAAGCATGAGCAGAGGGTTGCTGCCAGATTGATGACTGTATTTGTCTCTGTAGATTGAGTTTCCACAGCTGTCAGTTGTGATCGTTGCTCCCTATATAAAGTGGTTCTATAGTGATGCACGTGATTGGGATTTTAACATTATCAATTTTTTAGCAGTTCCTACGTTGAGTTTTCAAAGTGTAGGGAATATAATGTGTGGTATTCTAAAGAGTGATATTTCAGCTTTTGTATCTTTTGGGATAACATGTTTTGAATGAAACTGATGTTAAGTAGAGCTCCTGGGGATGTTTTTGCCAACAGTCATTTTGGCATCCCTTGTGCTCTATTACAATAAGAAAGCAGAATAAATAAACTGAACTAGGTGGTCAGGATCTTGTTAGGATGAAAGCTATAATTTTCTATAAAATGATTAAAAGTAAACAGAAACATTGCACAAATAGTTTTAATCAATGTTTAAAAACTAGTCTATACCACTGCTAGTTTGACAGGTACTCTTGAGCAGTGGTAGAAATGGAGTGGAAAAATAAATAATCACTATGGAAATAGCATAAATAACTGGGCAAATGGATTCAAAAAGTGTTCCAAACATTTTGGCTCACATTCGACCATAGGTCATCTCTCACAGCTCTGGATTTTTTCATAGACTCACAAACTGCCAACTTTGCGCTAAAGTATAATGACCGGCATACATTACACTAGCATTTTGTCTGTTTGTTTTTTAATTATTGAATAGAATTCCAGTGAATCTAAAATTGTCAAACAAGAGAGATATTACTGATCCAGAGATCATCAATATATGGCATGTGCTGTTTTAATTTTCTCTGTCCTAACTTCATAATGCTCTTTTCCACTGAACTCAAATTTAGTCTCAGACTCTTTCTGAATATTGGGGTCCAGACATCCGAGTAGACATTAATTAGAGGTATAATTAATGAATCAGAATTGTTTGAAACCTGTTCACTCTTCCTAATTAAGTCTATATTTCTTGATGAAGGAAGATACTAAGGTATTTGAAGATAATTTACCCAAATTACCTAGCTATTTAGTAACTGAGGCAAAATTATAGTGAAGGCCACTGACTATTAGTTCAGTATTCTTAGGATACTTTATACAAACTTCAAGGGATTTTGAGATCTTGGGGGGAAGATGCTGTGGGCATCTGATACATGATACTTCTGGCTTGCATTTCTAATAGTGTAATGATACATATTCTTT
>NW_006408557.1:824271-838800 GCF_000296735.1 Chrysochloris asiatica
TAATCTTATTATTAAGAAGGCACACATACAGATACCTTAAGATAATTTTTTTTAGGATGAAGATAACGTAGTATTTCATTTTATTTAGAAGAAAACATAAAATCATGGCATTGTTTACAATTTTTCATTTGCTGTTGCTCTTAAGTGCTGCTGAGTCATTTATGAATCATAGCTACTCTGTATAAGGTTTCCAAGAAATAGCTAGTGGGTTTGAGCCACTGTGGTTACAAATCCAGTGTTGATTGATCCACACCAGAAGTTTAGGCTGATTATTCGAGGAAGAGATTTCTATCTTATATAGTGTATTCAATTTTGGGAGTGTTCTTAATACTTTAAAAATGGAAATATAAAGAATAATGATCAATCAGTGAAACATCTCACAACATACATAGATGAACATGGAGGACATTATGCTTAGTGATATGTCTATCAGAAAAAGGTAAATATTGTATAAGACCACTATTATAAAATGTCAAGAAAATGTTGATGCACAGAAAGACATATTCTTTGATGACTACCAGAGGTGGGAGAGGGGAAGATGGAAAATCACTATCTAGAGGATAGACTTGAATTAACTTGGGTGGAGGAAAGGAAATACACAATATGGGTTGAGTCGGTACAACATGACCCAGGCAAATGAAGATACAGGGAAGTACACAAGCGGAAAAGGCAACAAAAAGAAACACTATTGCATAAGCTGTTGTTAAGTGCCATTGAGTAGTTTCCAACTCATACAGCCCTGTACAGGGTTTCCGAAGATTGGTGAACTTGAACTGTTTTCCTTGCTCTTCAAACTGACTTTGTGGTCCAGTGATTATCCTGTACAATCCTGCAGTAACAGTAATAAGAAACAATAATTTATGAGTGGACACATATTTAAATATATAAACTGAACAGGTATGGTTTGGCATATAGGAGTACATCATTAACAGGCTATTTCTAGAGCCGCAAGGTCAGCAGTTCGAAACTACCAGCGGTTCCACGGGAGAAAGATGAGGCAGTCTGCTCCTGTGAAGATTTACAGCCTCGGAAACCCTGTGTAGGGTCGCTATGAGTCGGAACCGACTCCACAGCACATAACAACAACAACAAAAACAACATATTTATATGGAGTCTTGGTATGGTGCTTTAGGATAAGCACTGGACTGCTAACCACAGGCTTGGCAGTTAAAACCACCAGTTGTTCATTGGAACCCTCATACAGGGTCTCTGTGAGTCAGAGTCAACATGAGGACACGTAACAACAATGTAACAACATGCATTTACATATGTAGCAAATATATCCAGGTATATATTAGAGCATACAGGTGGTAAAACTATGAAAACTTCTTAACCATAACCAAACAGTTTGAGGAACTTAGAAACTAGATTCGAGGGCTTAGGACCACTGTCTTGGGAGGCATTTAGGTCAATTGCCATAACATAGACCATAAGGAAAATGTTCCATTTTTGGTGCCTAGCAACTGGGGTCTTAAAAGCTTGTGAGTAGACATCTAAGAAACAACTATTGATAGCTTTCTATTGAAGCCCAGATGAATGCCAAAACTCCAAGACTAAAGGAAACAATTATTCCCATGGACTAATGGACCATATAAACCACAGCTTCTACTAGTTTGAGACCAAAAGAGCTAGATGGTCACTGGTTAAAACTACTAACTACTCTGAAAGGGAACACAAAAGGAGGTCCTGGACAGAGTGGGAGGAAAGCACAGATGAAATTTTAAATCATAAGACAGACCAGGTCTACTGGATTGATACAGACTGTTGGAACCCCTGTGACTATGGCCCTTAGACAACCTTCAAACCTGAAATTGCACCCACTCCTGGAGATTACATTTCAGCCAAATAATAGGCTATAAAGTATACAGGGTTGCTATGTGTCAGAACCGACTCGATGGCACTCAACAATAATGACAAAGTGAAAACTAACTCCCTTGAGGAAAAAGTCCTCATAACAATCAACCATACAAGACTGAAAAACCCACATTTGCCCCAAAACAAAGTTCAGATGGCAGGAAAGGGCAGGCAAAATGGGTGAATGGAAATAAAGAGCTCAGGAAAGAAGTGGACCGAATGCTGTTATATGGAGGGGTTTGCAATTAATGTCACAAAATATAATGTGTATACATTTTTTAAATGGGAAACTAATTCAGTCTGTAAACTTCCACCCCAACCAAGATAAAAAGAAAAATTTCGTGACTATTTTAATGTATGGAAATTTAATTATTTTAATTTAAATATTCAGAATTGGGTTTAAAGTGAAGAAAATGCTCATGAACTTCTAAAATGTTAACCAATTTTAAAGGTATATTGGAAAGAAACTTTCTGAATTTTCCACTTTAAAATTAGCTTTAGGTTACACTTCTCCTGTTTTATGTTTAATGTTGTTTTTACTTTATAAATAGTGAAATTGTTCATTTCACTGAATAAAGTTACTATTTGCTGAAGAAAATGTATAATACTTAAATTCATTAACTTAAAATGGTTAATTTTAGTTTCAAACTGAGTCAATCTTTGAGACAATTACCATAACTTAAATTTTTCCTCCCTCATCTGGTAATTGAAGGGGCATTTAATTTCAGGGAAAAATAAAAAAAAGATAGTACTGATTAGCAAGAGCGCTCAGGGAAGAGATTTTAAGTTCCCATTTTGGAAGTAGTACTATCATGCTGATAAACTTCAGATTTCATGTTTTCTCTTTTCTCTGTGAAACTCTCAAAATAACAGGACACATGCCCCAAATTCCCTCCAGGAAGCTCTGGTTATTCATAATTACATAACAAGAAACTTGACATTAAAGGTCTGGATACTACCATGCTTAGAAAAAATTATTTTGGTACAAACCATTGACTTCTTTTTATCATACTGTCACTCCTGGTAAATACTTGGCTTTGAGCATGGATTTATTCTTAAGACTTAGTCAAAGAGAGTTTCTTCACAATTCACTGAGTTTACTTGCTTAATGGGAATTTGCTTAGCATTATCCATCTAAATGCTGAAAAATATACTGACATTTTTAGTTTAGAAATATTTATTACGTGCTTTTCTGTGTAACAATAATTCGGTCATAACTTTGTTGTCTCAGTTTATTGTTGGAATGTGATTCTGATATCAAGTTCATAGCATTGAGAAAAGTTCATGTTTTCTTGCTTACTTTGATAGGAAGTATTGATCAATTTCACTGAAAACAATTTTGCATGATTTGTATCTAAGTAAAAGAGAGAGATAGAGATACTATACAAACTTCTTAAGAGACTGAGTAAAGTGCAAAAAGAACAGGAAAAACAAAAACAAACTGTTACAATACCTTCCGGTTCTTCCCTCTCCCCTCCCTTCAACTCCATTTTGTCTGTTTCCCCGCCCTAAGCTACAAGGCACATAGTTTAAAGGACAACGTGGCTTTTGATAGGCCAGAGCTAAATCACCCCAGCAATGACCACTCTCTTCCTGTTGAACCTATATAAGTCCCCTCCCTTCCTGTTGACTCTCTCTTCTCCTCTTACTCTTATTTCTGCCCTCTTCTCTCTCTGCTCTTCTTCTTCTTTTTCTTCCTCTCTTCCCTTCCGCCTCCTGCCTTCTCTCTCCTGTGGAGGTTATCTTCCTCACCCTGAATAAAGGTCTCTAGGTGGGCCATCTGGTGTGAGGTGTGGTTGATGAGCAGCGCCGGGTCCTTTCACAAACTATGACTGCTAAATCAAAAATACTCAGTTTTGCTCATAGATGGTACCTGCATAGTATACAACAAGAAAAAATATGTAGCACTTAGCTTCTGTAAGGATTTCAGCTTTGGAAATGCTATAGGGGAGTTTTCTATCCTATACAATCACATACAGAATCAAACTAAAAGATGTTCAAAGATTAGTTAATGCTATGAAACAATTTAGATTTTTTAAATCTATCTTTCCAATTAGATGAAATTGTAGTAATGTTAAGAATTTCCTAATCTTCATTTAGAATTTTAGATTTAAGGCTCAGATCTGTATTTTATTGCAAAGAGACATGGCAAAGAGATTATTTTAAAATAATTTACATAGCATACTCTTACATGTTAGCAGACGAATTGTTTTTCTTTTGGTTTATACAAAGTTTTACATGGTTATAAGCATAGCATTTGTACACTTCTATTTCTAGAAAATTTTCATAGCGCTTTCAGTTGCTAACTAATTCAACAGTTTAATAATTTGGGGAGATATTTGCTGTTCCTTTATTGAATCCAATCTAAGGGAATGCTATTAGGTTTTATTATTTAATTTGCTTTCATCCAATCTTGTCTCAAAAGGATTTAAAAAAATTCTTTGGTTCTGAATAAACAGTTTTCCAAAATCAAGACCTGCCACTCAGAAGGCAAATTTAAGCAATTTTGGACGCAAAGACTTATCTTTGGTGATCTATTAGGTAAAAGGATGCTACTTTCACTCTATTGTCTAATAAAATAATGTGCTTGTCATCACCAAATAAGTGTTCATTCATTTTATATCTTTAAGAAGTTGATAGTTCATAATTTTATTGGCACATTGAGTTTAAGAAGTACACACTGAATGGTGTTTATATCATAATACTAGTCTTATTATAAGTAAATGTTGTTTTCTCCCCCATCTAGTTTTGTAGTTTTTTTAAGTTTTGCAGCTCATCTCTTTCTTGTACATTATCAACTCATGATGATCGCAGCCTTTGAAATGTGGTTTTGGTGAAAGGCAATCCATAGTTGAACCTTTGCAATATTATTAGTTCCTTGCATACCCTATACAGATGAATTAATAGGGATATGAATAATAAAAAGAAGGGCTGCTTAGAATAACAAACCTTCGCTTTTTCTTTACCATTCTAACTTTACCCATTCCGTCAAGTTCACTTGAATATAGGTAATTGGGTGAATTTACATTCATTAGAAAGCTACTCAGTAATCCATTTCATGGTGTTATTTGAGCAGAAATTTCCTTTTCTCAGTATATCCTCTGAATATTTGAAACACGTGTGCAAAATGTATTGCAAAAAAAAATGGTGACTATTTTTAAAACTCTGTCTGCTGCTTTTCAACTTAGCGTCTCAATTAATTATGTGTACCCGAGAGTACTAAGCAGAATTTCCACATAATTATTTGATTTGTTGAGCGACTTGTTGTTTGTGCTTTAGAATTTATAGAAAGGATGAGTTTTTCAGTTACTGGTTCTCTTTGCATGTGTAACCTCTGAGTTTTTGTTCAGCTATCTAGGTGACCTCCATAATGTTGATGCTGTTCTTGTTAAATGTTTTCTTTCTATTCTTACTCAAAACAAGCCTGTATAGGGTTTCTGAGGAGCAGCTGGTAGATTTAACCTATAATTTAAAGTTAACAGTTTAGTGTTTATCCTACAGCGCCAAAAACTAGAAGTATAAGCCAGTGATCAGTTTGGATAATACGTGTAACACACTGGTCTAGGTTTTCTCATCTGGACAATGAAGGAGTACAATGAGAAGATCTTAGAACCTTCCAGTGATTCTAATGAATCCCTTTTGAGGGATGCTCAAGGACCCCGATCTATGGTCCTGTAAATCAAAGCACCAGTTTTTACTGGCAGATTAAGCATCTGGATTCATTCTTCCACTCTACTTTAGAACTAAAATGATTTCAGATTTAAAGGAAAGAAAGTCAGCTTTCCTAACTAAATTTCAGTGACCAACTGACAAGTTCAGGAAATAGTCAAGTCAGTTTTTTCTCATATGTAGTAGAGAGATACAGCTTCACACTTTTAGTTTCTTAAATTCTATCTTAATTATATTAATGGTTACTTTAAGAGTCGTTGATTTTATTGAAAGACTAAGGGCCAAAGTTTGCTTCTACTATACCTCAATAAACAAATATATCTTTATATACCAATGTTTGAGGGGGGGGGAGGGGAAGAAGTATGACACCTGCCAATGATCTAATTGTTGTTGTTAAATGCCAACTAATACAAAACATATATTAAGTGAGTGTTGGTTGCATGTATAAATATTAAACTCAGACTTTGTCTTTAAATGAATTCCTATCTAATTGAGATATACCTTAATTTATTGGAGATAATTAAATAGAAATTAAATTGTTCCTAGTAGACACATCATGTTTCCACTTCTGTGAAATAGAAGAACTAATATTCATTAGCTTGATCAATAAATGTTAAGAACAAGTTATATCACATAAGAGGGGACTTCAAAAAGTTCGTGGGAAAAAAATCCGTTATCTGTTAGTTGTATTTTTCCATCAATTTTTTTGAAGTTCCCTCATATAGGATGCAAAATAATATTTAAAAATAATAAATGTTCATTTTTCCTTCTCTGTTTTTATATCACTTTTACTGATAAAAATTGTCTGGACATTTTTGCCAAAAAGGCAAACTTTAAACAAAAATTTAGACAGGAGAAACTGATGAAGCAGAGTTAAATTTGATACATTCTTTGGAAAAAAACTTAAGATTATATTTATTTAAGAAGTTTATTAAGAAGCTTCAATTGTGATTCTACCTCATGAATGCAATGCACATGGAAATTATATTGAAAGTGATTGTATTGTATGTAGGATGCTATAATTCCATAAAGTATTTTTATGTTGATTTTAAAATGTGACCAGATAAGCTTATCTAAACATGAACAACATCTGATGTAAACTGATTTGATGGTTCTCCAGGACTGGTATTCTAGTCCCTATATTTCCTCCCACTCCTTCACCCACACCTATTGGACAAATGTCTGGTTAAACAGATCAGCCTTGGGCTGCCCTCTCCAAACAGGAAACCTCCACCTTTATTGAGCAAAATACTGGGTAAAAAATAGACTTATCTTGTGTCATTATGCTTCCAAGCATGATAATTTTAGTGAAGCGCTGCTATTTATTATTGTTTGTTTTTGGAAAAACCTTTTGGCTTTATGAATGAATACTTGAAAATCAGAGGACAACAGATGGAGTCTCAAGGTGCTGGAAAACCTATCATTAGGGAAGTAGTTCTCAGTCAAATATGAAAGTTAATCATGCAGTTTTAGAAATACAAGTAGCTATGGTTATAGAAAAATTTTGGATTAACAAAGGCACATGGATTGCTAAAATTTCCTCCATTCACTAATGGATGTGAGACTAAAACAAAATTCTCAAGCCAACATTTTTCCTCTTGCCCCTAAACCAAGTTACCATGTCAACAGTTACAAAGCTTTATTTTGAGTAGGATTTTACATGTACTAATATCCTGGTGTGGCGCTGTGGGTTAACGTGCCATACTGCAAAGAAATTTGAACTGTAAAGTTTGCAGTTCAAGCTCACCAGCCAGTCCTCGGAAACCCTATCCAGGGTAGCTATGGGTTGGAACCGACTCGATGGCACTTAACAACAACTATCTATACTATAACAACAGCATACTTTCTCACTGAGAAGTCAGAGGGATGTGGAGACCTGAGATGATAGGTGGCTTTATACATGACAAATGACATCAGAAGTGAGTTTTGTTTATGGTTAATAGCTTGGCTATTTAGTTCATGTTTGTGGCAAAAGTACTGAGGAGAAGGCAAGAGTCACAATTAGAATATCCTGTTCTTTGAGTAAGTGGTGACTTAGTGGTTAAGCACTCAGCTGCTGATGGTTAGTGGTTCAAACCTTCTGACACTCAGCGGAGAAGATGTGGCAGCTTGCTTTCATAACTGGAAATCCAGTGGAGACCATTCTATTCTGGAGCCTCTATGTGTTGGAAATGACTGGACTGCAATAAGTTTGAGGGTTTTTTTCCATACTTGAAATATCATCTGGGACAATATTTGACTCAATAATATTGATATATCAAAAAGATCTTCAAAGGCATTTGCTCTCCATCCATTTTCATAATGTTCTTTATGGTGTTTCATCACAGATTTAACCTCAAAGAATTATGAAGATGGAACCATTAAGCTGTGGCATTTGTTTCTAAATTATGACAATGCATGATCTGTGGATAGCTCACGAAAATTGAACTTAAAAGACCATTTACTCCTCATTAGCTCAGCTTTCGCCTCAAAAAGAGGGGTGGGGGGGCTTGTTTGCCACCTAACTTCCTTATATTGCTACAGGGTATTTTTATAATGATATGAGATAATGACTATGAAACAGATGAACTCTATGATACAAAGCTCAGTTCAATGCAGATTTTGTTTCTCTGGCTTTTATTACAATGAAATAAACCAGGAATAGGTTAGTACTTTAGCAGAAACCTGCATAGGAGCTTTCTGAAAATTTGACTTCTTGAGAGAAACAAATGGAATTGCCTTATACTTTGCTTATTATTTAGCTTCTATAAATATATGCACTAGAAAAAATTTTAAGAAATAGATATGAAATATCACATTTTACAAAAACAAAAAGGTCATATATAAAAGTAATAAATCTTCCTATTTCAGTTTAAGAGTCTTTACTGCAAAGTATCTTGAGGCATTTTTGATTGATGTTTAATTAAAATTATCATTATACTTTTACGTAATATTATCTTTTTAAATCATTGAAATTGTCTAAATAACATGGTTCTATCACTACTTGCTCAAATGGAGAGCCCAGAAGATTAATTCATATAGTGAATGAAGAATAAAAGAGTCCCAGTATGGACTTAATTTGACTAAAAGGAAGTACATTATAAAAATAATCATTTGAAAATAAAAAAGAATACAAAATATTAAAATATTTTAATTTTCATACTGTCATAAAACAGTAACAAAGGCTGTCTTTATATGAAAGTCTGTATTGCATATATACGTTTGTGGCATGATCATTACTGGTTTCTTTATTGAACTACTCTGGCATATTATATTTTAAATATATTGTTTAATGCTTTTTTTTTTTTTTTTTAACAGCAAATGGCAGCCTTCTTGGAGGAGGCGGGGGTAAGTCCTGAATATCAATTAACTTAAAATAGATGTTTATTTCTCACCAAACACAAGGTGTTTACTAAATTCAGTGAAACGTCAAGGAAAATTAGTTTTGCTATAGCCATCAACCCCCAAAATAACTTCCAGTGAAAAAAATTATAAAAATAACGTGGGCTTGCCTAAATGTGATTTTAACCTGTATTAAATATATGGAATGCTGTTTTTCTTCTCTTCAAGCTTTGTATTTATACCCTTGGCATTAGTTGGAATAGCTATAAGCTATTTAGGTGAGAGTCACTTTTTTTTTTTAAATGAATTCTAAAACAACAACACATTAAGGGAAATGTGGTTTCTTTTGTCACCATAATTGTGGTTTCTTTTGTCACCATAATGCCATTCTTTAATTTTCATGACTTTTGTAGACTAGAAACCCAATATATCAGTCACTTACTACATAAAATACAGAAGACAAAATTAGTATGGGTAATTCGCTTTTTCTGTCTGCCAATTTAGAGGAGAAAGAAACAGGTCAAAATAAACTGAGGAAGAGAGGGATTCCTGTATTGGATATATTTTGATAATAAAACTTTGTAACTATTATTTTCATTTCTACATTGGAATGTGAAAGTTTGCCTAGCCCCAAACTATATAATATACTAGGGAACAGGACAAGTATACAATAGAATGCAATTATTTTCATTTAAGATCCAGACAGACATAAATATTTGTTCTTCATCTCACTTTCTCTGTGTGTCACTTTCTCCCTTATCCTCTTGATCTCTTTTTTTCATGCACATGATTTAAGAAGGTATGATTGTACAGAGCTTTAGGCTTTCAAAAACTTTCCAGGTTTTCATCAAGGGAGAGTAATTTTTATTTGGAGATTAAAATTTTAACCATTGTTCCTATGTAAGGATCAGTTGTGGGTTTTTGCTGTTGTTGTTTTCCTTTACACAGAATTTTGGAAATATGAATACTAACAAAGGGATTAAAGTAGAACATGTTCTTCATATTAATACATGTCAATGCATGCATAGCAGAGTATTTTGAAAAGATCATGGAGTTTGAAGTTGGAGTTACTGTCTGAACACTATGAAACAGTTACTTAACATCTCTGAGCTTCAGTTCCCAATATTGAAAAATGGGAAGAATGTTAATTGTCTAAAATGTTTGTTATGAGAATTAAATGAAAATATCTGCTTGGCAGCAGAGTAATAGGGAGTCCATACTTCTGTCTAAATTACTCTGTTCTTAAATGCTGTTGAGTTGGTTCCAACTTATAGCGACCCTGTATAGGGTTTCCAAGGAGTGATGGGGGGTTTGAACTGCCAACCTTGTGATTAGCAGTTCATTGCGTATCCTACAGTGCTGAACTTTACTTTAGAAACTATAAATATGTAGAATCTGTAGCTTTAAACTTTATGTGTGGGAGAGGATGTATGGAAGGAAAATACCTTCCCTGGAGTTGAATTCCAAGTAATTTTTGTCCTGAAAGTCACTTACAGTATGTGAAGAAAATATTATTAAAATAAATTATCCATACTGTTGATTTTCTTGTGGCTATATTAATATTTTTAAAAATCTGAATGACACTTCACCAAGTTAAAGCAGCAGACAAATTAGCTAGATAGTTAATTTATGGCTTTCGATTATTTTTTTTAATGATTTGAGTAGTTATATTAAGATGACTTTTGCTGCCCATAAAAGAAATCCAAAATAATTGTTTCCTAAAGGAGATAGAAATGTATTTACATCTTATAGAAAAATAGCCTAGATGCAGATTAGAATTAAGCCCTAGTGTGGCACTGTAGATGAGCACTGGACTGGTAGCTGCAAGGTTGACAGTTCAAACCCACCAACCACTCCTGGAACCCTATGCAAGATCAGTATGAGTTGGAACTGACTCTAAGGCACACAGCGACGACAACAACAACAATGGCAGTTGCATGATGTTATCAAGGACCCAAGCATGGCTTTCATACTCAACACACCTCAGGATCCATGATGGCTGCAGGAGTTCTCACCTGTATAATAAATATTGTACAGATCAGGTAGAGTAAAAAATGCAAAAGATTAAAAAGGCAAGCTCTCAGAGTTCAGCCAGCTTTCCCTAAGATCTGATATTAACCTTAAATTTGATCAAATGTTCATTTCTGGATTCTTACAATCATTTATTTCAGGAAGCAATGTGTTTATCAGAAAGCAAATGTTTTATGTTTTATTTACTAAGGGGGGGGGAATGAAATTAGAGTAGCGAATCAATAGTCCTTGCCATAAAATAGTCACATCATATTGTTAAGTTGCTTTTTCCCTATTCTTCTCCATTTATTATCTGATAACTTTTTATATTTTTTTATATTTTTTTACTTTTTATTGTGAATTGAGTGAAGGGTGACAGACAAGATCATCAGTTTTACATTTAAAAAAATAATACATGTTGTTTCATCTCAATGATCGTAACCCCCTCTGTGGAACAACAATCATTCACTTTTTCCCTGTGGCTTGTATTTCTCTTCCACCCACCTTCCCACCCCTTCTCACCATTGTCTTTATATATATGTTGTCCTTTTAATTTTGAGTGATTGACCATTCCATCATTCATAGTGAATGTATCTTAGTAGTGTTGTGGTTCTTCCTATATACCTATCTACTGCTTGGTTGAAATGGAGTGTGCTCCTTTCCAAACCTGAAGGGTGATCCAGGGCCACCGTCTCAGATTCCTCCAGTCTGTCTTTCTGACCAATAAGCCTTGCCTTTCTTCTTTTTTTTTAAATGTTTTATTGTGAATTATGTGATACTTAACATGGGGGAACATTAGCTTTACATTCATCCTATCGTATATCCTTTTCTTGCCATGGTTACAATCCCCTCCATGCATCATCAACCAACCAAAGCGTATACCCTGCAAGCCTGCCCCAGATCATTAGCACACAGCTCCTCTCTCTCTCTGGGTCTAAAGTCCCCAGCCACTCCATCACTCCCCTTCATTGTCTCTGCCTCCATCTCTGGTTTCACTGCTTCTCTGGGTAGGGTCTCGCACTCAGCTCTTCTCCCTTGATGGTCCCAGGGACCTCCGCTCCTAGACTGCAAAGTCAACCACTCCCCTCCTTTTGCTATACAACGTCTACCTTTACATTTCTAACCCTCACCGTCAGTCTTGATAGCAATTATTCACTACTGAACCACAAGTGTCCTATGCCCATCTCCTTTTATCAGCCCCACCCAGACAGATTGGATACTACTCAGTGGAGATTCTGCCTTCCTCCACACCCTCTGGATCTAGGCTCCCTCTTGAAAGCTTGTATATCAGTCACTTCTTGCCTTTGTAGCCCCCCATTTTGGGTAGCCAATGCAGGACCTTCTTAATGGTAGTGAGGCTCCTCCTTCCTCTCTGGGATTGCATCTTTTTAAGCATAGTGGGGTGACAAACTGATCAATGTCCTGGTGAGTCTGCTGCTGTTACTGTAGCTGCTGCTCTGCTTCTGTGTGCCATTCAGCCGGTTGCGATTCATAGCAACCTTGTATAAGGTTTCTAAGACTGTAAATCTTTACAGGAGCAGAAAGCCTTATCTTTCTTCCACAGAGTGGCTGGTGGATTTGAACTTCTGGCCTTGTGGTTATCAACTCAATGTATGTCTCACTATACTAGAAGGAATAGATACCCTATGATATCTTGGTGGGCCACAAGCACCTTACTTGCACTTGCCAGTCAATTTCAGCAAGAGTTTGGCACACCTTATTTGTATTGTCCCACCCCTCAGTCATTTTGTCATACTGTGGTGGCTAGTATGCTGCTGAGATACTACAATCTATACCTCTGGTATTTTACATACCGGCAGGGTCACTCATGGTGGACAGGTTTCAGAGAAGCTTCCATACTAAGACAGACCAGGAAGAAGGAGAGGTAGACAACTTCTGAATGGTTACTCGCTGAAAACCTTATGGATGCCAGTAGAACATTATCTGATACAGTGTGGGAAGATAAGCCCCTCAGATTGGAAGGCACTCAAAATATAACTGAGAAAGCTGCCTCCTTGTCATTTGGTGATATAGCACAACACAGAGTGAGAAGAAATTATAATTCTATTAATAATAGGAATGTGGAATGTGTACAATACGAATCTAGGAAAATTAGAAGTCATCAAATATGAAATAGAACACATAAAGATCAACATCCTCGGCATTATTTTTATTGGGTATTGAGTCGGTACCGAATCATAGTGATCCTATACACAACAGAATGAAACACTGCCCTGTCTTGCACCAACTTCACAGTTGCTGCCATGCCCAAGCCCATTGCTGTTGCCACTGTGTCATTGGGATCTTCTTCTTTTTGTCCAACCCTCAACTTTTCTAAATATGATAACCTTATCCAAGGACTTGTCCCTACTAATAATATGTCTGAAGTATGAGAGACAAAGTCTGGCCATCCTGGCATCCAAGGAGCACTCTGGCTCTACTTTTACCAACACAGATCTGTTTGTTCTTTTTGCAGTCTATAGTACTTTTAATATTGTCCTCCAACACCATAACTCAAATGCATCAGTTATTCTATGATCGTTCTTATTCACTGTTCAAATTTTGCATGCAAAAATTGAAAATATCATGGCTTGGATCAGGTCCATCTTAGTCCTCAAACTGGCATTTTTACTGTTCAACACTTTTTTTTTCCTACCTTCCTCCATACCCTCTGGATCTAGGCTCCCTCTTGAAAGTTTGTAAGCCAGTCACTTCTTGTCTATGAAAACCCCCCCCCCCCCATTATGGGTATCCAATCTCCAAGTTGCCCATCCCTGTGTACTCTTTGTATGGAGGGGGTGGGAATGATCCTCGCTGTAAAGATTTGTTCCCTCTTCTCAGCTACTGCATCCATATGTGTAGGTCAAGTTCATCAAATTGTATCAGATTACTTTTTTCTTCTTCTATCTTTTTCTAGTTGAGCTCTGAGCATCCATTCATCAAAGCCAGGTCAAGTGGGTATTATCTGCAAGTGTGGGTGTATATGCCCTCTCTTCTTATCAGCTGGACACTTCACTCTCCACCCTCTGTGGCTATGTCACTGACTCTGGGCCCAAGAGTCCCCAAGTCTTGCCACACTGTTGGCTGACTAGGTCTCCACCCAGGTTCACAAGAGTCTATAGAATGTTGTAGGGCTTAGCTCACAGCTTCATTGCTGTTTTTCCCTTACTTCCCCTTATCGGTAACGAACATGGTCATCAATAAGAGCATGTATTCCCATTGAGTCTTAGTCTTGGAAGGGGGTTTGCCCTGAGGGGATATGACCACTTGCCTTAATGTCTTGTTTGTTCTTGTAGTAATCAGTTGGACTGCCTATATTGTTTTGTATTTTTCCTATCCATCTTTCTTTCAAGAAGTATCTTCTGTTCTAGCTAATCCAGGCTTGTCAGCTTGTCCTTTCAAGTGGAAATTTCCCGCCTCAGAAGATTCTGGATGCGGTTCAGGATTCTACTTATGGTCTTATGTAATGCAGAGGCTCCGCAGGAAGCCTCCTTCACTGAGCACGTTGTAGTCCCATTTTAGGTATTCCAATCAGTTATAGGCAGAAGACGGATTTACAAGCTTTCTTTGGTGATATTTTTGGCTTTTCCTTCTGCTCCCTCTTCAGTGTCTATTTTATAGTGCTATGCAGGGAAACCAAGATTCAAAAGAAAGCCAAGCATCTTAACATTATTT
>NW_006408557.1:839214-853389 GCF_000296735.1 Chrysochloris asiatica
GGTAGCATAGTATTCCATTGTGTGTATGTACCACGGTTTTCCATCCACCTCTATATTCTGGAATAATTAGATTAGAATTTGTGACAGCTCTTCCCTGAACGTTTGGTAGAACTCACCTGTGAAGCCATCTGGGCCTGGACTTCTTTTGATTGGGAGTTTTTTGATGACCTGATTAATTTCTTCTTTTGTTATGGATCTGTTCAGGTATTCTGCTTCACTGAGGGTAAGTTTAGGTAGGTCATGTTTTAAACCTTGTCTTTTTTTTTTTTTTTTTTTAATAATTTTTAGTTTTTCTCCATACATTATGTCACTCTATCAAGGAACTTCTAATGTGATTACAATCAGAGTGGTTCATAGTGGTAGCTGGGACCATTGAGTTCTTCTGGTGTCAGAGTCATGTAGACTGGTTTTCATATGTTCCATTAGTCTGTTGGAGAGGTTGATCTCAAGCATCTTAAATTGTCTTCACTCTTCTTTATTCAGCACATGGAGAGACCAATTGACATACGTTAGACAGCTTCTCATGAGCTTTTAATATCCCAGATGCTACTCAGCAAAGTAGGATGTAGAATGTTGTCTTTGTGTACTATGTTGTGCTGATTGACCATGGTGTCCCCTAAGGCTATGGTTCTGAGCTCCCAGGTTCAGCTAGTCATTGCCTTAAGATGGTTGATGATATCTAGTTTACATCATTTTGCCTGCTGTATGTACCACCACATTCACAGTGGCATTTGCAGGAAAGGTTAATACTCATACACCAGTTTCCTCTTCCACACTCTTGTATACCTGTGGGACATAAAATGTATACTTACATATACATCTCCACATCTATATGCACATACATGCATACACACATGCATACACACACATTCTACCCTTCTTCTTGTAATCATTCAGCATGTGTCTCTGTCCATGTATGTACCCACAGAGTATTGTTGTTCTAAGATTGTATATATATCACTATTTACCTCTATCCCCTTTAGCCTTTGTATACCCTGTGTCTTCACCTGCCTGCATGATACTTCTGCCAATCTCTCTCTTCTATATTATCATTCCCTTTCTTGTATTTTGCCCTCCCTATCACCTAAGTTAACATGTATCAACCCTATAACCACTACACTATTCTTCCTTCCCTCCATGGAAACCATCAAATAATGCTTTGTCTTTCTCATTCAAACTCTTACATATTTGTAGAATATAAAAATGTGTATGTCTTACTCTTCCCCCTTTATGCATTCAGCCTATGTCTCAATCCAGCACTATTTGTTAAATAGACTGTCTCTTCCCCATTTAATGTGTTTGGCCCTTTGTCAGAGATCACTTGATGGTATGTGACTGGATTTACTTCTGGGTTCTCCATTATGTTCCATTGATCTATGTATCTTTTACTGTACTAGTACCAGGCTGTTTTGACCACTGTGGCTGTGTAGTAATTTTTGAGATCAGGGAGTAAGAGGCCTCCAACTTTGTTCTTCTTCTTAAGCAGTGCTTTTAAAATGCTTTGTTGTACTAAGTGTATATATAGTTGATGAGAATAGAATTAACTCTAGTGAGTTTGGTTGTATTTCATTATGTTTCCTCTATCTTATATGATATGATACATTATGAATTTTTAGCAATTTAAAAACATTCCAGGAATAGACCCATTCAATTTTCAGTTTACCCAAAGCATATAATCTACTGTCCTCATTTTAGATGCTTGATTTTGCTAAATGTAGTTACTTGCCATACTTTCTAATTTATGACTTCTAAAATTAGTAACTCAGCATCATCAAAAAGAAAAATTACAGTTATTTAAATTGACTTTAATTTCATTCATTAAAATAGGTCATTGGCAGTCTTAAATTCATTTTTATATTTCTGGAGATGTCAAGATTACTCTAAAATACATGTCTGATTTTGGGGACGCTGCATTTAAAAATTAAACTTAAGGAATATTTTTATCCTCTGATTTCTGGTCCTCTGATTCTATGACAAATCTTTTCAATCTTGTCAGTAATAATTGTAAAGTTATAGCTAGTAATCACTGGCAAGGAACAAAAGAATTGATGTAATTCTCTCTGACTTAATCAACTATTTTGTTGACTTGAATTGATATCCCTTCAAACATTTCTAAAGAGAATACTTCTTAGATGAACTAAACAATTTGATCAGGAAAATTTGACACCCTATATAAAATAAAAGAAACTACAGTAAGTGCCATTTTTCTCAGAAGGACTTCCTCAGAAGGACTTCCCAAAGTCTCTTTAAGTAGTAATTGGCTGTATATAGAAAATCATTGCATACAACATTCTATTTTAGGCAAAATTTGTGTACATAAATTTTTATTATTCATGAAAGCTTAGCATTTTGTTGCTCTTTTTAGTGCTTATATCTAAGAAGAGAGTTCTCCTAAAAGGAGATTTTTAAAAAGTGATCACAGATCAACCTTTTAATTTTGATTTTAGAGTGAGATAATCATTTCATGTAGGTGTGATCTTTATTGTTTGGACAAGAGGTCTTATTTATGAACTTTACTGTCAGTTACAGCATTCACTATGGTAAACATAGGTGATAATGCTATGTTCAATTGAAATGTTTGATAAAATTGATTGTGTCTGTCTATATTTTCTAGATATGTTAAAGGTGAAGACAGAGATACACTAGTTGTTCAATTAAGTATGTTGCTGGTCTATAGTACCTGTAGTCTTAAAGTAAAGATACAAATGGATTTTACCTTCCAGGCAGCCTTTACAGATTTTTAAAGTTCCATTAATCTTTTACAAGCTTACAATCAATTGTTATTGTTAAGTACTGTCTAGTTGGTTCCAACTCAGACTCATATTGACCCTGTATAGGGTTTCCCAGGAGGCACTGGTGGATTTGAACTACCAGCCTCATGATTAACAGTCCAGTGCTTAACCTACAGCACCATACCAAGACTTCATTATTTTCAGTGCTGCCATATATAACACCTTACATTTGTGAGGGAACTTTAAAAAGTTTGTGGGAAAATTCCATTATCCTTTCATTCTATTTTTCCTCAAACTTTTTGACAGCCCTTTAATTGTATCACAAATGCATTTTATTTTCTTTAGTTCTTTTACTAGGTGAGGATAGACTATATTATGCAGTGATAACAAGTAAACCTTAAAGTCTTTGTGGTTTAATAAACTCTATGTTTTGCTCACAGGATAGTCTGAGTTGGCATAGTGGCATTTCTACTTGGGTTTTCCTTCAGACTGTGACTCAGAGACCCAAACTCAAAAACTACCTTAACAACTCTTTTAGTTACACCATGAAAAATGTAGCTCCTCAAGAGAGTTCTAAGTCCTGATGTGGCAAGTAAGCACTGGATTGCTAACTGCAAGATCGGCGGTTCAAACACACTAGTTGTTCCTTGCAAACCCTATACAGGGTCAGTGTGAGTCAGGGCTGACTCAATGGCACTTAACAACAACAACAAAAGAGAGTTAAGAACTAGAAGATCTTGTGAAATATATTTAAAGACCAGTTTTGAAAATAATTTGTGTACATCATTTCTGCACATTTTATTAATCAGAATTTAGTCAAGTGACCTCCATCTAACTGTAGGGGAGTCTGGGGAACATGGAACGTTCCAGAATTCCCAGAGATAGGAAATTGTATGGCAAATATATGGCATTAGTGTCTCTGCCATGAGATACTCGTGAGATCACTGTTATTTATTATTATTATCATTTTATAATGTTGAGGGAGATCAAACAGGGAGATTTAATTACTCCAAGTTTTCCAATTTATTGTGAAAAAATGTCAAATGAGAAAGCAGTACTCCCAACTCTTATTCCAGGCTCTTTGTCTGGTTCTGTGCTTTGAAATATACGTCTGCTTTCCAGATTTGTTTTTTTTACACACAGGTAGGTAATTCAGTTTACACCAAGAGAAATGAATGGAAGCACAGGAAATCAAACAGCTGAGTTATGTGTGATGCCTTCCTTGGCTTATTTTCACAAGTCTCAAGCTCTATTGATAATTTGAAAGTATATACAATGGCACCAACTTATGCTGCTTTTGGATTGCTGCCCAGATTCATATACTGTCTTTGTTTATTTGAGGTTCAGTCTTCGATAACATTGCATTCTAAATTTAAGCTTGCCCATAATTAATAAGAATGTTTTACATGTCATGTTATCATGGTAGTTTTGAAACATACAATATGAAGAGTATCATTACGAACACTCTTTCATTATGTCAAGAAGCAATATTAGAAAATAATATCAGAATTAAAGAGTAATTCTTCAATCACTTTCAGATTCACTATAGAAAGGAACAAGATTTACAATCTTTACTTTAAATAATGTCTTTACTTTTCCTTGACATATAGTTTATTTGAAACCAGACCTGTTGAAAGAACCCAAAAAGGACATTGCTTATAGGAGTCACTTCCTTCTCCAGTCTGTTGAGTTCCCAAGTGCTGATGCCTGAGGCATAATACTAAATATTTCAAGTGACATTTCCTGACAGTGTGACAATTTTATATACATAATTTTGTACAATTGCTGTTTTAGTTTTATATATATATCAATGCTATAATTCTATATTTCATTGTAAGAATGATGCAGGTTAATGTTCAAAACTTAAGTGCAAGCAAGAAGTTGTGCTTAATAAACATTCAACACTGAAAGGAATACATGAGCAAGCTTCTTTCTTTCCAGAATGAAAATATAATCAAATATGGCAGCACTACATAGAACATCCTATGGCCTTCTCCACCTCAAAGAGGTTTTACTTTCCTCATATCCCTTAAAGTGAGCCCAAACATTGCTTTGGCTTATTAATTGCTAGCTGTTTCTCTTGTACTCTCCCAATCTTGTTTGGACACTTCTACTTCACAGAGCTCTGGTAGCATAGTGGTTACGAATTGGGCTGCGAACCTTAAGGTCAGCTGTTTGAAACTACCAGCCGCTCCACGGGAGAAAGATGAGGCTTTCTACTCCAATAAAGATTTACACCCTCAGAAACCCTGTGCAGGGTCGCTATGGGTTGGAGCCGACTCAATGGCACTTAACAACAACAACAACAACAACAACAACTTCACAGAGACATTGTATAGCATGTTTATTAGTTATATCTATTTATATGTTGGAGTCCTGGTATGGTCCTGTTGGTTAATGCGCTGAACAGCAAAGTTGGTTTGAACTGCAAGGTCAGTGGTTCAATCTCACCAGCTGCTCCTCGGAAACCCTATACAGAGTTGCCATGGGTCGGAACTGAGTTGATGGCACTTAACAACAATAACAACAATTTATATGTTAAGGTAGTTTACACATGGTACCAAAATACCTCATTGAAAAACAATATAATCATAACATCAAATTAATAGGCATTAGTTCCTTTCTTAAAAGGCAGAACATTTATCCTGAGAATTTACTTGTAAATTGGTTGTCACCTGAAAAATGCCAGGGTTTTCTGATTTCCTTTGACTTAACAAGAGGTAAGGAGGAAAATCACCATCAGCATCAGATTCCTATGAAGCAGAGATGAGACATGGCTTCGTCTTCCAGCCTTTCTTACCATTTCTTACACCAACCATCACGCCCACAGCACTTCCTGCTCTTCTGGGTTCAGTAATCCATTAAAACGGGCACACACAACTCACAGACAATACTCATGATTATGAGGTTTCTTAGGGCAGTGTTTTGTTGCTGTTGCTGTTAGGTGTCATTGAGTCAGTACTGACTCATCGAGTGACCCTATGCCCATGGAAACGAAAAACTGCCCAGTCCTGTGCCAGCCTCAGAGTCGTTGCTAAGTCTGAGTCCATTGCTGCCGCCACTGTGCTAATCCATCTCGTTGAGGGTTTTCCTCTTTTTCTTTTACCCTCCACTCTGCAAAACATGATATCCTTCTCCAGGAACTGGTTCCTCCTGATAATATGTCCGAAGTATGAGAGATGAAGTTGGTCCATTCTGGCTTCTGTAGTATTCTGGCTGTACTTCTACAAACACAGATCTGTTTGTTCTTTTGGCAACCCATGGTATTTTTAATATTCTTCTCCAACACCATAGCTCAAATACATCAAATCTTCTATGGTCTTCCTTATTCACTGTCTAAGTTTCACATGCATATGAAGTAATTGAAAATAAAATGACTTGGATCAGGCACGCCATAGTCCTCAAACTGATATCTTTGCTCTTAAACACTTTATAGAGGTCTTGTGCAGCAGATTTGTCTAATGCAATACATTGTTTGTTTTCTTGAATGCTGCTTCCATGAGTGTTGATGGTTGATCTGAGAAAAATGAAATCTTTGACAAATTCAATCTTTTCTCCATTTATATGGATGTTGTTTATTGGTCCAGTGGTACGGATTTTGTTTTCTTTGCATTGAAGTGCAATCCGTACTGAAGGCTGTAGTCTTTGATTGTCATCAATAAGTATTTTAAGTCCTTTTCACATTCAGCAAGCAAGGTTATATCATCTGCATATCGCAGGTTTTTAATGAGCCTTTCTCCAATCCTGATACCACAGTTTTCTTCATACAAGCCAGCTTCTTGGATTATTTGCTCAGCAAGCAGATTGAACAAGCACGATGAAAGAATACAACCCTGGAACACACTTTTGCTAAATTAAAGCATATGGTGTTCCTTGTTCTGTTCAAACACCTGCCTCTTGGTCTATGTACAGATTCCTCACTAGCACAATTAAGTGTTTCAGAATACTAATTCTTTTCAATGTTGTCCGTAGTTTATCATGACCCACACAGTTGAAAACTTTTATACAGTCAATAAAGCACAGGTAAACATCTTTCTCGTATTTTGTGCTTTCAGACAAGATCCATCTGATGCCAGCAATGATGTCCTACAACCTCTTCTGAAGCAGCTTTAACCTCTGGAAGTTCTCTGTCAATGCATAGTTGCAGTCATTTTTGTAATATATGTACCAAAATTTTACTTGCATGCTATGTTAATGATATTGTCCAATGATTTCCACATTCCATTGGATCACTTTTAATGAGCACAAATATGGATTCCTTGCAGTCACTTGGCCATGTAGTTGTCTTCCAAATGTCTTGCATATATGAGTGAGTACCTCCAGTGCCACATCAGTTTGTTGAAAGATTTCAATTTGTAATCCACCAATTTTGATGCCTTGTTCTTTGCCAAGTTAGGGAAGTTAACAGGGTACTATGGTAGCAAAGTGGTTATGAATTGGGCTGCAAACCACAAGGTCAGCAGTTCAAAACTACCAGCTGCTCCATGGGAGAAAGATGAGGCTTTCTGCTCAGAATAAGGATTTACAGCCTCAGAAACTCTGTTCAGGGTTGCTATGGGTCGGAACCGACTCGACAGCACTTAACAATAACAACAACGTTCAGGATTGTACCCTTTGGGGAAGACAGTTCTTCAGGTCAGGTACCCTCTTCTCAGTTGTGCCTACAGACACACCTCTTTCTGGTCCTCTGCCTTTGGACCACGTTACCCTTTGGACTCTTCCCTGCTCAGGCAAGTGTTAAAAATTCATTTTAGCATTGTCAATAAATTCCTAAAGGGCACCTTATTCTGTAATCCATTTTCGTAGGCAAAGCCACTCAGCTTTACTTGTCCATGGGCCAGTAAGCCTGCCACTCTTTCTCCTGCTGTTGGTGCCACTGCCTCTGCCTCTATTGCTTCTTAATATAGGAATTGTGGGGTCCAAAGGACAAGCTCCACTCATGGGTCTTCTTTGTTGATGGTCATGAGATTCCCCATTCTTGCTTCTGAGATGGCTCAATTTAAAGCCAGTGGGATGGTGAAATGATCAAGCCTCATGTTAGAGTTCTACACACCCTTTTGGCATGCTCCTACCCAGTCATTTGGTGGGAGTTACAAAGACTAGAGGAGTCATACTAAGTATATTCACTGTACCACAACACAGTAACATGAAAAGCAACATATTTAATTAATGGGCTTAGTAAGTATGTTCAAGTATGAATGCATTCATAAGTGATTTCTGCTCTGGTTACCTCACCAGACCAGGTACTATCTCTCCAGTGGCCCATACCAGTTGGCTTTCT
Source organism: Chrysochloris asiatica (assembly GCF_000296735.1). Taxonomy (NCBI): domain Eukaryota; kingdom Metazoa; phylum Chordata; class Mammalia; order Afrosoricida; family Chrysochloridae; genus Chrysochloris; species Chrysochloris asiatica. The sequence goes on from NW_006408557.1 coordinate 847,228, forward strand.
AGTATGAGTTGTCTTGGGAAAATGGCTTCCTAGTTTTTATTCCTAATGTTTGACCCAGTCATAAATACTGTAGTCTTTTTTATTATTATTATTACCTGTCATTAAGCTTCTCAGGTGCTTCCTGGTGAATATAGGGTGGGCAGTGGGGAAGATTCAAGCCATGCCTTTGTATTCAAGCCATGTCTCTGTACTCAAGCCCTGTTTCTTTCCCGCTGTAATAACTATTGTAAAAATATGCCTTATTTATTCCACCTCTACATTTGGTAACCATTATCTCTGTATTCAATAGCTCTATATTGACCAATGGGTTAAGGATTGGGTTGCTAACTGAAAGACTGGTGGTTTGAAACCACCACAAGAGAAAGATGAGGAGGTCTCAAGAGATGTACAGAGTCAGAAACTCTAGGAACAGTTCTACTTTGCCTTAAAAAAGAGGAAGTCCCTCAGTGAAATGGATTGACACAGTGTCTATACCAATGTGCTTAAACATAACAACAGTTGTGAAGATGGCATAGGACCCAGCAGTGCCTTGCTTTGTTGTCAATAATTCACTGAGTCTGAACCAACTCAATGGTACCTAATGATAACAATATAGGCTTGTGGGAATTGACTTTAAAGCAGGTCGTTATTGGGTCTTCCTCTATTCTGAAACTCAACTTTAAAGTTATTCACTATAATGATGGTTCACCACTTTAAGGAAAATTCTGTCTACAAACACTTTTGAAGGGTTTGCTTGTGGAGATCAGATGCACCTTCTCATTCTTGTCATGGTGTGGTGCTGTAGATTAAGCACGGGACCACAAGTGGTTTAAATTGCAAGGTCACCAGTTCAAACTCACTAGCTGCTCCTTGGAAACCCTATGCAGGGTCACTATGAGTTGGAACAGACTTGACAGCACTTAACAATAACAACAGCCATCTGGTTATAGGTAATTTAACTAGGAAGGGCGCATTACTCAACAAAGGCAGAAACTTCATGAGAACAGGAATTTTCTTATCGTGACAACCCAACAAAAAATCCACAGTTGTTTACATATACTAGATGGTGGCTAGAATATGTTATTTATAATATATTATACTCACTCATCCTGGACTCTCAATGTATTTAGATATTTCAAAATTTCCCAGTTTACTTTGGAAAGGCAATTTCCTTATCTTTGGATGATCTTTAAATGAAAAATTTTTTTTTATAAACTAAAAATTAACAACCTGAATATCATATTCATATTTATGTAGTCATTGTTAAATCATTGTATTTTTTTGAGAGAATATGTATAGTCATGATTGCATAATTTTAGTTTTATACACTGGGTATAGTTTTTATATCCTGGGGAATAAAGAGAACAGTGTTTATTTGCATAGACATAGAAGAGAAACAAAGATAATTTGCATTCCATAGGTTATATGGAAAAAGAGAAAATTGTTTTATTCATGTTTTGTCCTATTGTAGATATTTAACCAGTTCTTACTACAATGTTTGCAGTTCAAACCCATCAGGCACTCCTCAGAAACTCTAGACAGGGCTGCTATGAGTTGGAACCAACTTCATGGCATTTAACAACATCTTTCAATCAGAAAATTGTTATTATTGATTGTGTTCAAACCTATAAACAAACCTTTAAATGCTAAAGTGTCAATGAGTAAGATTTGACATTCATTAAGAAACAAGATCAGAGACAAGCCTTAGGAAAAGTTATTAATTAGATAAGCCTTTTGAGCTCTAATAACTCATGCCCGCAAAGCAATTAGACTTATGAGCAATAAACTATTAATATTTTTCTTGATTTAGGTTTTTCACTGAAAGTAATGAATCAATTTTGTAATATACTTCTAATTTAAAATATTAAGACATAAAAAGTGTAGGTTACTTAGAAATAGCTGTATAGACATTGATACAGTTGATTTCATAAATTTGTGTACTATTAAAGATAAAGGACCCCTGGTAGTATAGTGGGTTATACCTTGGGCTGCTAACTGCTAAATCATCAACTCAAATCTACCACCTACTCCATAGGAGAAAAATGAGAGTTTCTGCTCCTATAAAGATTTATAGCCTCAGAAACCCTGTACAGACTGGCAATGAGTTGGAACCAACTCTACAGCACACAACCACCACCACCACCTTTAAAGATAATTGTCTCTTTCTCTGGCATATGCTTAATTTCATTAGCTTGTATGTGTTCTATAAAACCTTTTCGTGTTCATTGTATTATCCTTCAGAAGAAAAATAGTGTATGGGTATTTACTGTTAGTATTCATGACTGGGATGGAATCTATTTTAAGATCTCAACTGTTCTTAGGTTAAAATGATAAACATAATTTGTTTATTTAATTTCTTCACATTGATTTATATGAAGAAATACTTCATATTTATTGTGGTAACTATTGCATACTAATAATATGAACTGGGAAGTATAAAATTTGTAATGAAATCAATCAAAGCAGGCCAGAGGCAGACTGTGGAACAGACCATCAATTGCTCAGAGGCAAGTAAATGCTGAAATTGGAGAAAATAAAAACAAGCCCACAAGAGCCAAACTATGACCTTGAATATATCCCACCTGAATTTAGAGACCATTTCAAGAACAGATTTGATACTTTAGACATTGATAACCAAAATCCAGAAGAGCTGTGGGATGATATCTAGAATATCATAAGGGAAGAAAACAAAAAGTCATTAAAAATAAAGAAAAGACCAAAATGGAAGTCAGAAGAGACTCTGAAATTGCTCGCCATTGTAATGCTAAAGCGAATGGGAGAAATTAGGAAGTAAAGGAACCAAACTGAAAATTTCAAAAGGCAGCTCTAGAAGACAAAGTATTATAATGAACTGTGCAAAGACCTGGTGTAAGAAAACCAAAAACATTTCTCAAGTTTAAAGAACTGAAGAACAGTATTCAAGCTTTGGCATGCAATGTTGAAGGATTCCATGGACAAAATATTGATTGATGCAGAAGGCATCAAATGAAGGTGGGAGGTACCAAACAGAAATGGTTGATGTTCATGAAATGGCTGATTTCAAGAGGTAGCATTTCATCAAGAACTGATGGAACTGAAGTAAGAAGGCTAAGCTGTGTTGAAGGTATTGGCAAAAAACAAAGTTTCAGGAAATGATGGAATACAAATTGAAATCTTCCAGCAAACTGATACAGCATTGGAGGTGCTCACTTATCTATACCAAGAAATTTGGAAAACAGCTATCTAGCCAAACAATTAGAAGAGATCCAATTTTGTGACCATTCTAAAGAGAGGTGACCCAAAGGAATGTGGAAATCATCAAAAAATTTTTCATTAATATCTTATGCAAATAAAAATTTGCTGAATATAATTTTTTAAATGACTGAAACAGTACACCGATAGGAAACTGCAAGAAACTCAAGCTAGATTCAGAAGTAGATGTGGAAGAGGGATATCTTGGTAACTTAAGATGAATCTTAGCTGAAACCAGAGAATACTAGAAAGATGTTTATTTGTGCTATATTGACTTAGGCAAAGTTTTTTGATCATGACAAGCTGTGAATAAAACTGTGAAGAATGGGTGTTCCAGAAACCTTAATTTTGCTTATCAGGACCCTGTGCATTGACCAAGAGGCAATTGTTCGAACAAATCAAGGGGACACTGACTGGTTGAAAATCAGGAAAGGTATGCTTTAGAGCTTTATTCTTTCATTATATTTATTCAATCTGCTTTCTGAGTAAATAATATGAGAAGCTGGTTATATGAAGAAGGTCATGGGATCAAGATTGAAGGAAGACTCATTAACAACCTGCAATATGTAGATGATACAACCTTGCTTGCTGAAGGCAAGGAGGACTTAAAACACTTAACTGATGAAGATCAAAGATCACAGCCTTCAATATGGGTTGCACTCACTGTAAAGAAAACAAAAATCCTCACCACTGGCCCAATAAATAACATTCCTATAAATGGAGAAAAGATTTAAGTTGTCAAAAACTTCATTTTGCTTGGATCTATTATCAACAATCATGGAAGCAACAGTCAAGAAATCAAACAATGTATTGCATTAGGCAAATCCAATGCACAAGAACTCTTTAAAGTGTTCATGAGCAAAGATGTCAGTTTGAGAACTAAGATCCACATGACCAAAGCCATGGTATTTTCAATAGGCTCATATGCATGTGAAAGTTTGTCAATCAATAAGGAAGACTATAGAAGAATTGATAAATTGGAGTTATAATTTTAGAGAAAAATATTGAAATTACCATGGATTGCCAGAACAAATAAATCTTTGTTGAAGGAAGTACAGCTAGAATGCTCCTTAGAAGCCAACATGGGGAGACTCTGTCTCTCATACTTTGGACATATAATCAGAAGAGACCAGTCACTGGCAAAGGGAATTATGTTTGGTAAAGTGGAGTGTCAGCAGAGAAGAGGAAAACTCCCAATGAGAAGAATTAGTACAGTGGCAGCAGCAATGGGCTGAAATGTAACAAAAATTTTGAGGATGGCACAGGACCGGGCAGTGTCTCGTGTTATTGTACATAGGATTACTGTGAGTCGGAACCAACTTGGTGGCAATTAACAACAGAAACATTATTCAAAAGCGGGGAATGTGATAATATGAGAAGTCATTTTTACATACATATAGGGAGTAAGTGAAAAAAGCATTGTTACTAGGGTTTCTGTTCATACATGTACTGATTTCATAAATGTACTGGTTTAATTCCAAACAAAACACATTTAAGCATGTTTTGGTAGCTGTGGGTAGCTGTAGACAAGTTTTCTCAGTAATGCACTTGTCTTGGTTTCATTAGGGTACTGTCCCAAAAGTGATCCAATCAAAATAGATCATTTTCCCAAGAGTATCTGATGGACCAGTTAAATTCAAGGCAGAAAGGTTAGCTCAGAAAATTATGGTGATTGTTTTGGAGGGATTCCAAAGCTGTAATCTTGGTAGGTTTTCTTAAAGAACTCAGGGTTATCATGGGAGCTTATTATGAAAAAGTTTTAGGATCATTGGAAACTGACATTTTGAGAAAAAGGCCAGGAATTTTGTGCCAAGGAATTTTTTTCCCTATCATAATGCACCTACTCATTCTTCAAGGGTAGCAAGGGCTGTCACAGAAGAAATTGTTGGGAAACTTTACTCCATCCACCCTACTGCCCTAATATAGCTCCTTCAGATGCTCCTTTGTTCCTCAAGTTCAAGGAACCTTTTAAAGAAACACAATTTGAGTCCTTCAAGGATACTAAAACTTCTAATTTAACATGGTGTAAATCGAGGATTGCAGAATTCTTCAGGGAATAGTTAGTGGGATGGTAACACCAACTTCAGATCTATATTGACCTAGACAGGGGACATGTTGAGAAATAGTAGTTTTACATTTTGGTATTTTTGTTTAATATAGGTTTCTATGATTTGTAGCAATACTTATTGACTTACCATGGTATTACTAGAATGTTGGGAAAGGGAGGTGGAAGGAAACAACAAGATGAAGGAAGGAGTTTAGTCTATAGAAATATGTCAGATGGAGAAAATTCTCAAAACCTGCTTGCTAGAAATACCTGGAAATTATGGATAAAATTCAAGAAATATTAGTTAGGAGGATTAGGGTAATGGTTACATGAGACATCAAAATTAACTGGCTTAATGCCATATTTCATGCTTCTCTTCTGCCTCCTTGTTCATTGTGCCATTCTTTGTATCTTAAAAATTTGCAAGCATCCATCCAAGGTACAACAATTTACCTCTATTCACCTGGAGCAACTAAAGAAGAGTCTGGGATAGGAGGAGGAAATTGAATGTATGCTAACTGTCTTAATGAACAACTGTCTCCTTTTAATGTGATCAAAACTGAACAGTCCTTCGCTATCATTACTGAACAACTAGATTAAAGACTCTATAGAAGAATTCCCATAAGAGAGTAGAAAAACCGTGGTAATGTACTTCAAATTCTTCTGGAATCTATAATATATGTGGCCATTGTGACCACATAACCCTCAGGATTATTACCCGAGATAATATTTAAAACCTTAAACCAGAACTATCATGGTTGAAGTCTTCTTTAAACTAAACAATAATTTAGCTTAATTAGTAAAAAATGTCTTCCTTGAAGGTTGTGGTTTTTAGAAGACCTTTCTATTTGGTATTAAATAGACAACAGCAGCTTGAAAGGTTAGATAGGAAACTTGGGGGACAG
>NW_006408557.1:854777-856897 GCF_000296735.1 Chrysochloris asiatica
AAGGTCCCAAAAGCTTTACTCCATTTGTGTCATCTTGGTCAACTCTACTTTGAGGAGACAGCTCTTCCCCAGTAATTTTGTTGCTGTTGTTGTTTTTAAGTTTTTATTATGAATTGGGTAATAGTTTACATGGAAGAACATTAGCATTTACATTCATCCAATCATATTTCGTTCCATTGCAATGACTACAGTCCTCTCCATGAACCATCATTCAACAGCATTTGCTTCTATTCCCTCTGGTTTTTTTTGGATGTACGCTAAAGCACTCAGAATCCATGAGCTTTTTGAACCTTCCTCATATTTAATTTGTATTCCTCAAAACTGTCAAGATCACCTAAAGCAAGACAAGTCTTAGAAACTGTAACAGTCAAGAGAAGCCTATGGAGACATGACAACGAAATATCATGTGACATTTTGGATATAATCTTGAAAAAGAAAAACATATTAGATAAAATTAGGGTAATTTGAATATACTATGTAGCTATTGTTGTTGTCAAGTGCCATCTTGTCAATTCTAACTTATAGCAACAAAGGAGCAGCTGGTAGGTTTGAACTGTAGACCTTGTGGTTCACAGTCTAGTGCTGATCCTACAGCACCACACCAGTAATTGAATATTCTGTAGCCACCGCCATCAAGATGATTCCAACGCACAGTGACCCAAGAAGATTTTCTGAAACTATAAATATTTAAAGGAACAAATGGCTTCATCTTTTTTTCCTGGTGCAACTGGTGGGTTTGAACCACTGACCTAGAGATTAGCAGCCCAATGCCTAGCCCACAGTACCACCAGAGCTCCTTTGAATACACTGTTGGAACAAAACAAGCCTACTATCATCTTGTTGATTCAGATGCATGTTGGTGTTGTTGTTAAGTACCCTGGAGTTGCTTCTGACTCATAGTGACTCTGCACAAGGTTTCTGAGACTATAGATCTTTATGGTAGTCGAAAGCCTCATCTTTCTTCTGTGGAATAGCTGGCAGTTTTGAACTGCCTACCTTGAGGATAGCACCCCGATTCGTAAACACTGTGCTACCAGAGTTCCTTTTTCAGATTCATAGTGATCCTATATATGATTTCTGAGGCTGTAAATCTTTACAGGTGTAGAAAGCCTGTCTTTCTGCTGTGGAGTAGCTGGTAGTTTGAACTTCCAACCCTGCAGTTTGCAGTCCAGGGTCCCTTTGAATGTACTCTCCTATTGTTGCAGCTAAGTGCCATCCAGTCACAGACAACACAGCAACCACAATACAGATATGATAGTTAAAACAGCCTGGTCTCCTCACAATAACTACACTGTTATTGCTAAATACCATCAAGTTGGTTCCAGCTCATAGCAACTTTACATAATGGTTTCCAAGGAGCGGCTTGTGAGTTTGAACTGCCCATTTTGGGGTTCAAACTGATCTTGAGGTCAAGTGCTTATCCTATGGCACCACACCAGGACTCCATCATCATTATATAAGTTTTAAATCTGGAAAGTGTGAGACCTCCCACTTTCTTCTCTTTTAGTAGTACTTTGTTTATCTGAGCTCTCTTTTCTTTTCATATAAAGTTACTGATTAGTTTTTTCATCTCTTTAAAAAATGTTGATAGAATTTGGATTGGGATTGCATTATATCTAGATGATTTGCTAATATTGACAGTCTCATAATGTTGTCTTCCTACCCATAAGCATGTTGTTGCTATATTCTTCTAATTTTGTACTTCTCATTTTGTTTCTCGAAGTAGTATTTCGTAGCTTTCTTTGTATAAGTCTTTTGTAATCTCTGGTTAGGTTGATTATTAAGTATTTTATCTTTATGGTATCTACTGTATATGGCATTATTTTTCTAATTTACTTTACAGGGTTATCTTTATTAGTCTAGAGGGATCTGACTGGTATTAATTTATTGTTAATCTTGTATCTTGCTGTTTTACTGAATCCACTAACTTTCTTGTTGAGTCTCTGGGATTTTCCTATGTATGTTGTTGCTGTTAAGTGCCATTAAGTCAGTTCTGACTTATAGTGATCCCCTTTATAGGATTTCCAAGGAACAGCTGGTAGGTGTGAACTGCTGACCTTAGGGCTTGTAATCCAGAATTATATAACACAGTTTTATTTCATCCTTAGCATAGTGGTTAC
>NW_006408557.1:857197-877416 GCF_000296735.1 Chrysochloris asiatica
CTGTTTTGTTTTGTTTTTAATCAAGAATAGGTGTTGGATTTTCTCAAATGACTTTTCAGCACTAACTGATTTGATCACATGGAACTTTTCCTTTGTTTTATTTATGTGGTAGATTACAATGATTGATTTTCTAATGTTGAACCATCCCAGTTGGTCATAATGTACTATTTATTTGATACAATATTGGATTTTATTGGCTAAGATTTTGTTGAGAATTTTTACATCTATGTTTATGAGGAATATTTGTCTATGGTTCCCTTTTTTTTTTTAGTGGGTTCTTCGCCTGGTTTAGTGTCCAAGTTATGCTTGCTTTATAGAATGAATTTGGGAGTATTCTATTCTTTTCTCCATTTTGGAATACTTCAGTAGAATTGGTGTCAGCTCTTCTCTGAATGTTTGATATAATTCTCTAATGAAGATGTCTGGGATAGGTCTTTTGTTGTTGGGAGTTTTTGTTGCGGTGGTGGTTGTTTTTTAATGACCTATTTGACTTCTTCTTTTGCTATGCATCTTCTCAAATTTTCTACCTCAGTCTTTGTTCATTTATATAGGTAGTTCCTGGGAATTTATCCATTTTTCCTAGATTTTTACATTTGTTGTAGTTCACTACCTCATTGGTTTTGTTGTTTTTAAGTGCCATCGAGTGAGTTCAGACTCATAGCAACTTTATAGAGAGTTTCTGAAGAGCAGCTGGAAGGTTTGAACCACCTACTGCTTGATTAGCAGTATAATGCTCATCCAACAGAACCACACCAGGACTCATCGTATTCTGTTATTATCCTTTTTAGTTTGATTGACTCTGTGACTCTGTGACATTGTCCATTTCATTTTATATTCATGTTATTTGCATTTCTCCTTCTTTTCCTTTGTTAAATTTTCCAGTGTTTTGTTGATTTTATTAATCCTTTCAAAGAACCTACTTATAGACTTGATTCTTTTATTGTTTTTAGTTTTTTTTTTCTGTTTCATTTATTTCTGCTCAGATCTTTATTTTTTGTTTCTTTTAGTGATTGTAGACTTTCTTGCTGATCTTTTCCTAATTCTTGGAATTGTGTTAAGTAAAATATGTATTCTGTATTTTTCTTCTTGACATGTGTATTTATTAGTATTAATTCTTGGTGTGGTGCTGTGGGCTAATGCAAAGTTGTTTGCACTGCAAGGTTTGTGGTTCAAGCTCACCAGTTGCTCCTTGGAAAACCTATACAATGTCACTATACAGGGTCAGAATTGACGTGATGGCACTTAACAACAATAACAACAATCTCTGAGCACTGCTTTTTTCTGTGTCCCAAAGGTTTTGGTATGCTGTGTTTTCATCCAAGTTTGATTCTAGGAACTTTTTATTTCTTCTATTATCTAGTAGTTTTTTGTTTTGTTTTTAATGTTTTTATTGTGGATTGAGTGCAACTTTACAGAGCAGATCATGAGTTTTACATCCAACAAATCATACATCTTGTTTCATTACAATGATTATAATCCCCTCCATGTACCATCACTTAACAGTACTTCTCTCTATTATTTTTAGCTCTTTTTATTTTTTTTCAAACACTCAAACATTACAATAATTTACACCACCGAAGGGCACATTCTGCAAATATGCCTCCTGGCTGCCAGCTCTTAGTCCCTCTCTTCCCATTAGTCTAGAGTCCTCAGCTGCTCCCTTTTTCCATGTCCCCATCTCTGCCTCCATCTCTGGTGTCACTGCTTCTCTGGATAAGGTCCCTCATTCTGCTTGTGCTCGTCTCCCTTGATGGCCCTTGGGTCCTCTGTTTCTGAACTGTAAGGTTAACTACTCCCCCATTTTTGTTACAAAACGTCTACCTTTACAATTGTGACAGTCGCAATTAGTCATGATAACAATCACTCACTATTGAATCATAAGAATCTTATCCCCATCTCTTTTAACCAAACCCATCTAGACAAGATGAAAACTATTCAGTGAGAACTCTATCTTCCCTCACACACTCTTAAACTAAACTCCCTCTTGAAACCTTGTAAGCCAGTCTCTTCGTACCTTTATCACCCTCTCATTTTAGGTAGCCCATGTCTAAATTGCCTGTCCCTATCTACCCTGTGTACAGAAGGAATAGCATTGATACTTGATGTGAAGACTCCTTCCCTCTCTGTTGGTATTTAGAGCTCCTACCTTCATAAGTATAGGTCAAGTCCATCAAATTGTAGCAATTTACCCTCATTTCTTTTATCAAAAATTGTTGTTGTTGTTTTTAATTTTTAATTTTATCTTCCTCTAGTCGAGTTTTGTTTAATCTAGGAGTTTTTAAGCAGGGTATTGTTCCATTTCATTGTATTCTATTTACCCCTTGTTTTTCCTGTTACTGATTTGTAAGTTCATCATACTGTGAGCCAAATCCTTCGTACTATTTTCATGTTTTAAAATTTATTAAGACTTGCTTTGTGGCTTAATATATGGTCTATTCTGGAGAATGGTTCGCATGCACTGGAAAAGAATGTGTATTTACCTTTTGTAATATTGTTAAGTGCTGACAATTTGATTCCAATTCACAGTGATCCTGTATATAGAGTATCCATGAGTGTATTGTGAGTTTGAAAAGCCAACCTTGCAGTTCAAACCAACATTATAGTCTAGTGCTTAACCTATAATGCTATACCATAGAGTGTGCTATTTATGTCTGTGATGTCAAGTTTGTTGATTGTGTTGTTTAAATCTTCTGTGTCTTTTCTGAGTTTCTTTCGAGGTGATCTGTCCTTCATTGAAGGTGATGTGTTAAAGTCTCCCACTATTGTTCTGTAGTTGTCAATTCCTCTTTTCAATTATATTAATGTTTACTTTATGTATTTTGAGGATCCTAACTTTAATTAGGTATATGTAGATTTTTATTATAATTGTGTCCTCTTTCTGGAAAGATCTTTTGTTGTTGTTGTTAAGTGTCCTTGAGTCAGTTCCAACTCCTACTGACCCTGTAAAGGGTTTCCGGAAATAGCTGGTGAGTTTGAACCAGCCAACCTTTAGGTTCAAACCGAACTTAAGGTCCAGGGCATTATCCAGAAGTGCTACACCAGAACTCTGGAATGATCCTTTAATCATTATAAAATGGCCATCTTTATCTCCTATACTGGAATTTGCCTTGTTGTTTTTTAAATTGTTAATTGTCTCCAAGTCAGTTCTGATTCATAGTGACCTGTCTGTATAGGGTTTTTGAAGAGTGATTAGTGAGTTTGAACTGCCCACTTTGCAGTTCAAACTGACTTTGCAGTCCAATGCTTATCCTACAGAGCCGCACCAAACCTATGCAATTTGCCTTAATGTCTATTTTGTCAGAAATCAATATTGTCACTCTTGTCTTTTTTGATTGCTGTTTGCTTGATACATGTTTTCCCATCCTTTGATTTTTACCTTATTTTTATATTTGTGTCTAATGTGTGTCTCTTGTAGGCAGTGTATTGATGGGTCATGTTTTCATATCCATTTTGCCATGCTCTGTTTTTTGACTGATACATTTAATCTATTTATATTCAGTGTAATTATCAATAGATATGAATTTACTATGATGTCTTTTTGTTAATGGGGTTTTTTTTGGGGGAGTGTGGGATGTCAATTTCTTTTTTCCATATTTTTTTGTGATGAGTTATTTTTATTTACAGATTTTCTTTTCATTTTATTATTTCATGAATACTGTTGTTTTAGTGTTTACTGAATCTATATGATTTTCTTATTTATTATCTTTATTAGAGGTTTAATCATTTCACTTATGGATACTCTGGAAAGAATGGGTATTCCAAAATACTTAACTGTGCTCATAAGGAGCCTGTACCTAGGCCAAGAGGCAGTCACTCAAGAGGGACTGAATGGCTTAAAATCAGGAAAGGTGTGTGCCAGGGTTGTACTCTTTCACTAATTCAAGTTGTATGCTGAGTAAATAATCTAAGAAAATGGATTATAGGTAGAAGAACATGCCATCAGGTTTAGAGAACTATACATTAACAACCTGTGATTTCACAGCTTTGTTTGCAAAAGGAAAGAGGATTTAAAATACTTACTGATGAAGATCAAAAACTACAACCTTCAGTATGAACTGCACTTCAGTGTAAAGAAAACAAAAATCCTGACCAGTGGACCAATACACAGCATCATGATAAATGAAGAAAAGGTTGATGTTGCTAAAGTTCATTTTTCTGGGATCCTCTATCAGCACTCATGTGAGCTGCAGTCAAGATATCAAACAACCTGTCACCTTAAACAAATCTGCAGCACAAATCTTGAAACGTCTTTAACGTGTTCCAGAGAAAAGATGTCAGCTTGAGGACTAAAGTGCACCTGACCCAAGCCATGGTACGTTTAATAGCGTCATATACATTTTTTAAAAGTTGGGCAGTGAATAAGGAAGACCACAGAAGAATTGATGCATTTGAGTAATGGTGTTGGAGCAGAATGTTGTAAGTATCATGGAGTGCTAGAACATCAACAAATATCTGTGTTTGAAGAAGTACATTCAGAATGTTCCTTGGAAGCAGGATGGCCAGACTTCATCTCTAATAATTTGAGCACATTAACCAGGAGGAACCAGTCCCTGAATAAGGTCATCATACTTTTTAACGTGAAGGGTCAGTGAAAAGAGGAAGACCACAAATGAGATGGATTGGCGCAGTGGCAGTTGCAATGGGATTAAGTGTAACAACAATTGTGAGGATGAGGCTGAGCAGTCAGTGTTTTGTTCTATTGGTCATGGGGTTGCTATGAGTTTTCCCACTGGAAAGCACCTAACAAAAGCAACACATTTAAAATCAAGGAGCTCTGGTGGGTATAGTGGATCACATGTTGGGCTGCTAACCGTAAGGTCAGTAGTTTCAAACTCATAAGCCAGTGTATGGGAAAAAAGATGCTTCTATAAAGATTTACAGATTTCTGCTTCTATAAAGATTTACAGCGTCACTACGAGTCATAATGGACTTGATCGTCGTAAAGGGTTTGGTTTGTTCTATGGTGTGGCGCTATGGGTTAATGCTCTGGACTGCAAAGTCATTTGAATTGAAAGGTCAGCTGTCCAAACTCACCAGTTGCTCCGTGGAAACCTTATACAGGATCTTTATGAGTTGGAACTGACTTGATGCACTTAACAACAACTCTTCCTCTCTAGCATTGTAGTGGCTTTGAAGCCAGTGATCTATATACATGGTGCAGCTTTTTGGTGCCAGAGTGAGCAGTGTGAAGCTTGGTCTAGAAAAATTTGTGATTATGTGTGCCAAGCTGCCTGATGTCTCCTTGAGGAATTGATTCTGGGAATTGCCTGTATTTTCCCTCTACTAAGAGCTTTCTTAGAGATGAGGAAATATTCAAGGTGACATTTGTCAAAAGCATTAAAAAGTAAATATTCTAGCCACAGTCAACTGAGACAACACATAAGAGAAAAGGTTAGCAACAGACAGACCAGAAAGCATGGGAAGGAAGCAGTTGAGGATGGTAATACATGGGGAAAGATGAGCTTTAAAATGTTTCTGTGAGGACATTATGCTGAGTGAAATTAGTCACAAAAGGACAAATATTACATAAGACCATTATTGTAAATGCTTAAGAAAAGGAGTCCATACTAAAAGGGAAAAAAATAAAAGTTTCAGTGTATAGTTAGGCATCTACAAGCCAGTGCATATATCCAGGGTTCAAAATATACTTAGAAAACCCCTCAAAAGACACTATGCTTTTACCAGTAACTGGCCATTAGTTTCAGAAAAATAAGGAAGTAAAGGCTAAAAAAAGTACAGTTGTAAATAGCCTGTTTATAGGCTATTTATTGAAGGAGAGTCCCAGCATTGATCCAGTCTGTAAAGTCTATTTTATTGTATTTTATTTCCTTCCTTTCTTCTTTTTTCCTTTCTTTATTTCTCCATACTACTCCCAACTCCTCAATTTTTTGTCTTTTCTCCAAAGGATTAGGAAAATCGCTATAAGATCTCTAGCTGACCACTAAGCTAACAAAATAGAGATTTCACTTGTCATACACAACAACAAAAATACAGTATCTAAATAAATAATTTAGGAATATTATTTTTAAACAACTGCAGTATGCAGCACACAACAAAAACAAACCCAGAAAAGTGGAGAGAATCTGATTATTCCAAGGTATACAAAGAAACAGGAAAGTGTGACTCATTCAAGTAGAAAAAAGAAAGAAAGAAAGAAAGAATCAATAGAAATTGTCCTTAAGGAAGCCTCCATACTGGACTTACTACACTAGGACTTTAAAACCACTTTCAATCCTCAAAGAGCTAACAAAAAGCATAGCCAAGAACTTAAGGAAACTAGGAGAATGAAGTCTCAACAAATAAATATATATATATATCAAAAATAAAGGTGTAGAAATTATGAGAAGAAACCAAAGAGAATTTTTAGAGCTGGAAAGTAAAATTATTGACATGAAAAAAATTAGAATAAAAAGTTAATAAACTTGAAGCTAGGACAATTCAAATGACCAGATTGAGTCATTAAAAGAAAAAAAGGAATTAAGCAAAATGAACAGCATGTAAGAAATTTATGCGAGTCTACTAAGCAAATCAATATAGTCATTGTGGTAATCCTAGAAGGACAGAAGAGAATATTTTGGGAAAAAATGGCCAAAAACTTCTCAAATTTGATGATAGTCTTTGACCTAGACATGCAAGAAGCTCAACAAACTCCTCATGGAATACATTAAAAGGTATCTATACTGTGTATCTATTATACACCTTATAATCAAACTAATACAAGACAAAAACACAGACTCTTAAAAGCAGTAAGGGAGAAGTAATTTGTAACATATAATAAATCCTCAATAAGATGAACTGTCAGTTTCTCATCAGAATCCAGGGAGGCTATAAAGTAATGGAATGATACATTTGACGTATTGAAATGCAGGGGGAAAATAATAACAAAACATTCTGTATATAGAAAACTTAGTATTCAACAATCAAGTGGTGATAATTGACATTTACAAATATTAGAAACACTCCCAAATGAAGGAATTTTGTTGTTAACAGATCAGTCCTACAAGGCATACTAAAAGGAGTCCTGTAGGCTGAAATGAAAGGATACCAGGTCAAATCTGCTTTGGAAGAAGTACAGCAGAATGTTCCTTGGATGCCAGGATGGTGAGATTTCATCTCTCATACTGTGAACATATTATCAGTAGAGATCAGTCCCCAGAGAAGGATATCATGCTTGGTAAAATAGGGGTCATTGAAAGATAAAAAGACCCCAGTGAAATTGGATTAACACAGTACAGCAACAAAGTCCTCAAACATAATAACAGTTGTAAGGATGGTACTGGACTGGGCAGTGTTTCATACTGCTATGCACACAGGTCACTATGAGTCAGCACTTACTCTGTGTCACCTAACAGCTAACACATATGAAGAAATACAGAACATCAGTAAAGGGAAATACAGAGGTAAATATAAAAAGTATTATTAGGTATTTTTATTTATAATTCTACCTTATTATTTCTTTAATAAGATTTAAAGCACAAATACATAAAATAATTATAAACTTATGTTAAAGGGCACACTAAGTGTACAGATGAAAGGTGGGATAAGAACAGCATGGAGAATGTGAAACCGTCCATAAGCCAAGGTTTATTTAATATTTACGCTTACGGTATTAAGTCAAACCAGATTGTTTTCAATTTTAGATGTCATTTGTAATATCCAATTAAGAAAACACCTTAAAATTATATACAGGAAAACACATGAAAATGGAATGAGAATAATATAAATGCTACACTAAGAAAATCAGTTAGTCTTAAAAGAAAGCAATAATTAAAGACTGAAACAGAAAATATACAAGAGGCATAGAAAACAAACAACAAAATGGCCGAAGTAAGTCCTTTCTTGTCAATAATTATCACTATTGTTGTTGTTAAGTGTTGTTAAATAGATTAAACTCTTCAACTAAAAGAAAGAGACTGGTGGAATAGATTTTTCAAAATAGATCCAACTATATGCTGTGTATAAGACTTCTTTTCATTTTAAAGATACATAGGTTGAGGGCAAAAGGATAGAAAAATATATTCCATGGAAATGGTAAACAAAACACAGCTGGAGTAGTTATAATATGTATGTGAGCGTGTATGTACATAATATTAGTATATTATGTACAGTGTATATAATAGTAATATATTAGACTACACTTATTAGTATATTATATATACAAACTCATACATACATACTTATATACCTTAAAATGACTACAAGAGATGAGGAAGAATTAATCCACTAAGGGGATGAAAACTTACAAACACATATGAATCAAACAATAGAGCCCCAAAATATATGAAACATCACAGATTTGAAGGGAGAAATATAGACTTCTAGAATAATAGAGACTTCAATACACCACTTTCAACAATAGATGAAACATTTAGACAGAAGATCAGTAAGAAAATAGAGGGCTTGGTGGTGGTGGTTATGTGCCGTGGAGTTGGTTCTGACTCATAATGACCCTGTATAGGGTTTCAGAGGCTGTAAATCTTTATGGGAGCAGAAAGTCTCATCTTTCCCCTGCAGAATGCTGGTAGTTTCGAACTGCTGACCTTGAGGCTCACAGCCCAATTTGTAACCACTACGCTACCAGAGCTCCTATCAATTAGACTTAACTGACATATACAGACCATTGTTGTTGATGTTAAGTGCCATCGAGCTGGTACTGACGCATAGCAACCCTGTATAAGGGTTTCTGAGGAGCAGCTCGTGAGCTTGAACCACTGACCTTGCAGTTTAAACTGACTTTGAAGTCCAGAAGATTAACCCACAGAGCCATACCATGCCGCCCCAAAAAAGCAGAAAATATATTCTTATCAAATGCACAATGAGACATTCCCAGAATAGTCTATAAAATACTTTTCAACAAATTAAAAAAGATTGAGATCATACAAAATAACTTCTCTCACCACAACAGAATGAAGCTAGAAATCAATATCAGAAGGAAATTATACAAATATAAGGAACATATACAGCACACTCTTAAACAACCAATAGGTAAATTAACAAATCATTAGTGAAATTAGAAAATACTTTGAGACATCTGGATATGAAAGCACATTAAAAAAAATAAGCTTATGCAGTTCTATGAAGAAATGTTATATCTGCGCCTATCTTAGAAAACAAAAAGACATTTTTCATCAATAACCTACAATAGCCTAATTGTATAACACCTTATAGAGCTAAAAAAAAAAAAAAAGAAAGAAAGCGAAACCAAGACTAGCAGAAGGAAGGACATAATAAAAATTAGAAAGGAGATAAAAACTTGCAAAACAATATATAGAATCAACAAGATCAAAAGTTGGTTCTTTGAAAATGAATGTCTTTAGCTAGACTGACTAAGAATAAGAAAAAAAACAATATTAGATATGAATGTGGGAATATTACTGCTGATCTTAGTTAAGAATACTATTGCTGAAGCATTAAAGGAGCATGCTATGAACAATTTTATGCCAAAAAATTAGATAACTTAGACTAAGTGAATAAATTTTTAGAAACACAAAAGCTACCAAAGTAACTCAAAAAGAAATAAAAAATCTAAAATGACCTATACAGGTCAAGAGACTGGAGCAGTAATTTAACAAAGACTGTCAATATGGAAGAACAGCACAAGCATTATGGAAATCAAGAAAAGTTAGGAATAAAAGACTGTATCTCCTATGATTGTATTCATATAAAATCCTTTTGTATTGAATAAGAGAAAATAGCAAGGTGATTTCAATGCTGTAAACTAATTGTACAAATGAAAAGGAAGATAGGAGAGTATAGAAAAATATGACACTTGATTTTCTAGGGCACTGATACTTTGGAAGCTCTTTTCTTTCCTTTAATTTTGATTTTCTAGAAGTTGTTATTATATATATGTTTTATATACATTTCATTTTTTTTAATGGGAACAATAAAACTGTTAACTATATTTTTGTATCCAAAGTGATTCAGTTCTGGGAACAAATTGCTAAGGTCTTTTATGAACTAGCTGTATATTGTACACTTACTAGTACCTGAATTACAAAGATGAACAAAATGGTATTCCTGTCCATTAAAAGCTCACAATATGTTGGATACTATGGTAAAAGAAAAGATTGAGCAACTTAGAAAGTTCTATGCTTTCTAGTATCCTCAAAGTGGTGTGGTGCTTATGTTTTCTAGATTTATGATAGCTTTGGGAATTTTCTCAAGGTTTGTATTTGGTCCAGAGGTGTGGTCAGATTAAAAGAAGTTTCTTTTTGTTGTTGTTAAATTCCATCGAGTTCTTTATATTCATACCTACCCTGTGTAGAGTTTCTAAGTAGCGGGTAGGTTTGTACTGCCAATCTTGTGGTTAATAGTTCAGTGCTTATCTTACAGTACTATATAATGTTAATAAAAACTACATTTAAAAAAGTCTTTGGGTTTTTAGAATGTATTGTGTAATTCTTTGATATATTCAAGTATATTTTATAATTAATAATGACAGAAACACATGAAAATATAAATGCTTACTTGACAAATCACCAAACTGATAAGATAATATTTAGTTTTCTACTTTACTTTCCTTCCTAGAAGAATTTAGCTCCCAGTTTTTAACTCTCCTCTCTCCTAATATCTGGGTGTCATTAAATGGGGTTGATTTTGATCTCATACAACATTATGATAGAAAGTTAATTGTATAATGACTTGAGAGCAAGTCCTGTCCCGTCTCAGGGATCTCATAGGTGAATTTTGTTTACAAAAGAAAATGAAAGAGACAAGATATAAAAATGGAATGGTCCCTCTATTTTCATCTCACTCTTCAATATGTACCACTGGGTATTTTCAAGAAAGCACAAAAAGTTCTGTCTGGTTTCAATTTTTCATGCATGCTCACTGCCATCGAGTCAATTCCAACTCATAGTAACCCTGTATAGGGTTTCTGAAGTTGTAAATCTTTATGGAAACAGAAAGTCTCATCTTTCTCCAAGGGAGTGGTTGGTTGGTTTGAACTGCTGATCTTGAGGTTAGCAGTTCATTCCATGCATAGGACCTTCTTAAAAGAAACATTTCCTACTAATTGGAACTTAAATTTTATATTCTGTTTGATTCATTTTATCATTTCTATACTAGTTTATAGTGAAATTCTGAAACTAAAAAGGTGAGCTTTTAATAACTTGATGTTGTTGTTGAATACCATGGAGTAGGTTCTGACTCATAGTGACCCTGTACAGGGTTTCTGAGACTGTAAATCTTTACGGGAGCAGAAAGCCTCATCTTTCTCCCGCAGAACAGCTAGTAGTTTCAAACTGCTGACCTTGCAGTTTGCAGCCCAATTTGTAACTACTTTGTGTTAGATGATAAATATTAGGAAAAGGCAAATACAGACTTAGTGTTATGGTGAGATTGTGTGAGACCAGTTGCAGAACAGCAGGTTGGTAAACATTACTTGTAACTTGGAAGATAATTTAAGCATACGTACATGATTGCAACAGTACATAGATGGAACTGCCAGAAATTCAAGTCAGTTTTAGATGTGGACATGGAACAAAGGATTATTGCTGATATCATATGACTCATGGCTGAAGGCAGAAAATACTAAAAAATAGGTTTACCTGCATTTTGTTGACTACACAAAGACTGTGTAGATCATTAAAAAATCATATCTAACATTTTGAAAAACGGGAATTACAAAACTCTTAATTGTTCTCATGTGGAATCTATATATAGGTCAAGAAGCAGTCATTTGAATAGAACAAGGGAATACTTCATGGTTTAAAATCAGGAAAAAGTGTTCACCAGGATTGCATGCTTCCCTAATATTTGTTTAATCTATATGTTGAACAAATAATCTGAGAAGCTGGACTCTATGAAGAAGAATGTTCTTTAAGATCACAGGACGGCTTATTAACAGCTTACAATATGCAGATGATATGACCTTGCAAGCTGAAAGTAAAGTGACCTTGAAGCACCTACTGATGAAGATCAAAAACTACAGCCTTCAGTATGGATTATGCCTCAACATAAAGGAAACAATCATCTTCACAATTGGACCAATAAACAATATCATGATACATGGAGAAAAGACTGACATTGTCAAGGATTTCATTTTACCTGGATTCACAATCAATGCCCAGGAAGTAGCCATCAAAAAAAAAAAAGTGCATTGCATTGGGCAAATCTGCTGCAACAGACCTCTTTAAAGTGTTAAAAAGTAAAGATGTCACTTGGAGGACTAAAAGTACACCTGACCCAAGCCATGGTATTTTCAATTGCTTCATTCATATGCGTCCAAAACCTGGCCAATTTTCCTCACTGAACTGCCTTGGCACCCTTAAGAATCAATTGACCATCATGTAAAGGTTTATTTTTGGACTCTCAATTTTAATTCATCAATATATTCATCAGTATGCTACTACTATATTGTGACAGTAGGACAGGACTAGGTAGTACTTCATTCTGGTATACATAGGCTCACTATGAATCAGAACCCACTTAATGGCAATGACTTTAAATGCCTCTATCAGTGATCATTTGAAATATTTCCTTTGCTCAGTTAATAAATTCTCCAAAACATTTCATATCATACAATTTAGCTAATTAACTTCAAAGTCCATTTGGAATATTTAAATACTATGACTGTTGAGCTAGGTTTTTGAAAGAGCAGATCAATGGTTCTCTAACTATAATTGTAGACTTTGTAGTATAAGTATCTCAATACACATTTTGCAAAGCTACTGACATAAAAAAATGTATGTGTTATTGAGTGTTTATCACTCAGGATATAGTACTTAAAAAAAAAAAACTTTCTATTGTGAATTGAGTGAAGGTTTACTGACGAAATCATCAGTTTTACGTTCAACAAATAATACATGTTGTTTTATGTCAATTATTGCAATTCTTTTCATGGAACAACAGTCATCTTGCTTCCTTTGTGAGGCTCTTGTTTTCATTCCACCCACCTTCCCATCCCTTCTGACCTGTGTCCTTAGGTACATGTTGCCCCTTTGATTTTGAATGATTGACCGTTCCATCCTTCGTAGTGAGCATACCTTACTAGTTTTGTTGTTCCCCCTATATACCTATCTGATGAAAGTTGGGATATGAGGGTGAGTTCCTTTGTATACCTGAAGGGTGGTTGAAGGCCATAGCCTCAAGTTCCTCCAGTCTCTTTCTGACCAGTAAACCTGGTCTTTTTAAAGAATAATTTTGAGTTTTGTTCCACATATTCTGTTGCTCTATCTGGAATCTTCTAATGTGATCCCTTTCAGAGTGGTAGCTGGCACCATCTAGCTCTTCTGCTCTTGGAGTTGTAGAGAGTGATGCTCACATGTTCCATTAATCCACTGTCTAAATTGATTCCAATCATCTTCAGTTCTCACCACTCTTCTTTCTTCTGCACATGGAAATACCAGAGCTGTACCTTACGTGGCTGCTCATGAGCTTTTAATATCCTAGACACTACTCACCAAAGGGAGTCCTGGTGTGGCACGGTGAGTTAATGTGCCACACTGCAAAGCCATTTGAACTGCAAGGTCGACGGTTCAAGCTCACCAGCTGCTTCTCGGAAACCCTATACAAGGTCTCTCTGGGTCGGAACCTACTCGACGATACTTAACAACAACAATAGCTCAGCAAAGTAGGTTGCAGAACATTGTGGACTATGTTATGCCAATTGACTGTGGTAGAACATAATACTTTGATAATTATGTGTTACAGTGTGGTTACATTCTGTGAAAACTTTAACTTGCTCCACTGTGTATATGGCACTGCACAATACTATGCAGTAAAGATTTAATTTCTTTCAGCCTATTTTTTGAAGTATGCAGTTAGCAGGGAGAAAAAAAGACTGAGGGTTCAGTGGGATTTGAAATTACTTAGAGAGCTAATGACACAGAGATTTTCGCAATGTCTGCTCTAGCTGGCAGGAATTCCTGGGAAAGTCACGCACGGGGAAGATTGAAGAGGCCAGAATGAAGTCAGAGAAAGGTCCATGATCTATGATATTAACTATAGGTAACAGGCAGATTTTTTTTTTCCTAAAAGGAGAATTCATTCAAAGAAAAATTAAACACAAGGGAAAAGTTATAGTTATCTGTATAAAATAAGCAAGTTGTCCTTAGTTTCCTAGTCCACGTGAAATTATTCTGCATCTGCTATTTGAAGAGAAAGAATATTCAAATAAATCTTAGCATGGGGGAGTTCCCACTGCCAAAGAATGAGAAGATGTAATGTATGGATATAAATAAAGAAGTGCTGGGGAGATCTGTAGAGTGGAGGAGCCATTATTATACATTATTAATATCATTGTGTACCTTTGAGTTCATTTCTACTCAGAGTGATTCTATGGATTGCATAGAACTGCCACAGGGCTCACAGGGTTGTAGGCCGATTGACAGGTCTTCCCCTCTCCAGAGAGTAGCCGGTGAGTTGAAATGGCTGGACTTCCGGTTAACATTTGTTTGTTATTGGATGCTGTTGAGTCCGTTTTGAATCCTAGTGAACCCTTATACAACAGAATGAAACACTGCCTAGTCCTGTGTCATTCTCAAAGTCATTCCTATGTTTTGAGCCCATTGTTACATCCACCGTGTAAAGTGTAAATCCATATCCTAAGAGATGGATTCTTTTTAACTGATCCTCTACTTTACTCAGAGTCCTGGTGTGGCGCTGTAGAATATGCACTCGACCATAAGCTAGGTTTGAACCTCATGGTCGAAGGTTCAAGCTCACCAGCCACTCCTTGGAAATCCTATGGGTTTGGAAACTTGGAAACTTATGTGTCACTGTAAGTCGAGACTGACTCAACAGCACTTAACAACAACTACTTTACTAAATATGGCATCCTTCTTCAGGAGGGGCTGGTCCCTCCTCAGGACATTTGCAAAGTATGTGAGGTGAAGTATCCCAATCATTGCTTCTAATAATGTACTTGTTCTCGTGGCAGACCACAGTATATTTAATATTCTTTGCCAACACCAAAGGTTAGGGTAAAATGGAGGGAGGTTCAATCAAAGTCAGTAAAGAATTCTAATTTATTTGGAAATGAATTGTTGTTGTTGTTGTTGTTGTTGTTGTTAAGGGTCATCAAGTTGGTCCTGACTTATAGTGGGTTTATATAGGGTTTCTGAGGAGCGGCTGGTGAGTTTGAACTGCCATCCTTGTGGTTGAAACCAACCTTGTGGTTGGGCATTTATCCTACAGCGCTATACCAGGAAGCTGAAAAACAAGGGCTTACTGTTCAGATACTAGAAAATATCTCAGAAGTGAGGTTCTCAGGAGGATACAGCAGTGTGTAGAAAGTGCAGGCATTCAGGTCTGTTCTTGTCTCTCTGAGCGTGTTTATTTGACCTGAAAGGATTTGCCCTTGTCTAAAGACCACATTTCTCTCCCCTATCCCTTAAGTTTCATAGTAGTAAGAACTGAGAAAGCAAAGCTGAAAAAAAGATTGTTTTAGAGGGGAATAAAGACTTTCCTACTTCATGTTTATGGTTTTTCTTAGTTTCATACCAAAACAATGCATGTAGCCAGAGACCTATATTATTGCACCATCTGCATACCTGACATCATGTGTAAATGGTATCAAATGATGGAATTTCACCTAAGGTCTGATTGTACATGAGGAGACTTCACAGGCTCCAAACGTTGCTTTTATCTTATACATCGAGAAGCCCATACAAAATTTCAGGGCTCTGCCAACTTGGCAACAAGAAGAGTTGGCACACTTCCCATTCTGGGTTTCTTTTAGTTTTAAGTTTTGAAGTGGCTCTGAGTCTGGTGAGTGAGCTTGTGATAAATGCTGTGTGGAGTCCTTGTGAGGTCTCGTTTGTTGACTGTAAGCTTTTCATCATTTGTCATGAATTAGAAACACCATTCCTTTGCAAGCGTAGTCTCTTTTTTTACATTTCTTTAAAGTTCTCTTAGAGACTTCTCAGTTAAAACCATAAATAATTCTCTGAGCAAATTCCTGTTTTGACGGAGTCCTTTAAAGATACATGGCAAGAGTTTAAACAGTTCTTAATTGATGGGATTTTAGTACTCCATATAGAAGTTAAAGGAGTGCTGGTAGCTCTGTAGGATAAGCACTGGACTGCTAAACACAAGGTCGGGAGTTCAAAGCCATCAGCCACTCTGGGGGAGAAAGATGAGACTTTCTACTCCTGTAAAGATTTAAAGCCTTAGAAACCCTATACCAGCACTATAAATTGGAACCAACTAGATAGCACCTAATAACAAAAAATTAAAAAACATACAAAAGTAGTTATATTAATAAACAGAACTAAAATACCCTGTGTATTTTTTTCCTTAACTCTCTATTAAATTTTTCTCCAAGACTCCAACTTCATGAATTAACCAATAAATGTGTTAAGTTTCATAAATTCTTGATACACCAATGAAAAATATTAAAGCTTACAAGTTTATAAATTTTAGATGGGGCTCATTTTATCAGATAACTTCTGTAAAGTGAAATCCCCAAACAGCATAAGGAAAATTCAGGTAAATAAATTACGGGATATGTCAGAATAATAATTTTTTGAAACTAACTCACTAAATGGTAGGTATTTGGATATATTTGATTTGGTATGTTTAGATTGCTTCTGTATAAATGGAATAATATTAAAATAAAGCGTTTTTATGATTCCCTCACAGAAACTGGTTAATCTCTACCTGCCTAATGTTCCTGTACAAGATATTAATATTTTTTTCTAACTATCACAATATATACTTTTTAATTTCTCCCTCTTTATCCTAAAAAAAAAAAAAAAAAAAAAGTACTCCTTAAACTACTATGCTATTTTAATGTTTTCCCCTTCTAATTCTTAAATTTTATTACTTTTATACTTTTTGGAGTGAGGGATCTTTTCCTCACTTGCTAATTATAAAGTGACCTCTCCCTGCTCTTTATCACTCCCTGGATCAAAAACTATATTCTTGCATCATTATGTTGATATTTTTTGTGTTTGTTCTTTCTTTCTAGTAAATTACTTTACCCTCTTCCCAAATTACCCACTCTAAAATGCCCAATTTTAGTTAGTCTATGTAATTGAAGATTTTATTTAATTGTATTCTTGAAGTAATTCATACTCAGTGTGATAGTTTAGGTTCTGGGTCAACTTGAGTAAACCAAGACTTCCAGTTGTTAGGCATTTGATAGTTAATTCTATAATAATTGGCTAGTAGCAAGCATAATTAACTCTATGATGATTGGCTATGAGCAGCCAATTAATTGAAACGCTATTTTCTTGGGGGTGTGGTCTGCTCCCAATATAATGAACATGCAGGACACACTCACAGTCTTCCCATTTGGGTCTTCCTCCAACATCTGGTTCTTTGCAACTGAGCCAGTGGCCTGCTCAATTGTGTGTTTGCCTGTTGGGCCTGCCCACTGAGTGTGCCTGGAAAACCAGACTCCTACCGGAGGGCCCTGAATACCTATTCCTGTTATCCCACTCATGTGCTCAAAGCCACCAATTCAACAGCATATCTTGGTTGACCCTCACCCTGGTGCCACCTCTATTACAGTGCCAAGGTCCTGCTCTGTGCCCCAACTTGAGATTTCCTGCCTTCCAGGCATGCCCACCAATCTCAGTTTGCCTGGCCTAACTTTGGGACTCTGCTATTTCTACAACTGTAAGCCATTCCCTTAATATAAACTTCTCTTTATATATACATTTATATTTATATAAGTAGCATTGGTTTTGCTTCTCTACAGAACCCAGCTAAAGGCATTTGGTATCAAGAGTAGGTCTAGAGAAACAATATCACAAGAATGAGTTTTTAAAATTGGTTCTCAACTCTGATTAAATGTAAAGGCACTGATAACTCTACCTCCACTACAAAAGAGAGAGAGGGCGCTGCTAATACATGGTGTGAGGTAGCAATATAAATAAAATATCACCATGTATTGGGACCAAGTAAAGATCATGTATTGGGAACAAGTAAAGCTCTGGGTGATCATGTGTATGCTACCTTTCTGAAATTTTGTCAGGATGAGAACTATAGAGATGCAGGTTGGTTGCTCCTACTTACAATAGACAAGTGGAAAAAGAAAGAGATGCATGCAGGGCTACAGAGTCATGGCTCAAGTACCACATAAAATACCTCAAAATTTCCACTTGTGCACTTAAAGAAAGCTGACTTTCCTGTAGTGGCAGGTCTGATATTGCAGAAAACCAGGCCCAAAATCTTATTGTAAGAGTGGCTGAATTACAGCATTGGCTCAGCTCCCAACCTGGAATGTTGTCTAATGCTAAAGTGAGGGCATTGATTGGGAAGGAATGGGATCCTAAAACTTGGGATTGGGAAACTTGGGCAGATAATCAGATAGCTGGAGACATAGAACCTGTAGATCCCATTGACTCACTCTTGCCAACTGTCCCACCCCTCCCATCTGAAGAGATTACTCCATTGTCAGTGAAAGTATCTCCTCTACACAGTCTTGATGAGATTAACTCAACTCTGCCTATTGAGACAGTGAATAAGGAAGACCATAGAAGAATTGATGCTTTTGAGTTATGGTGTTGAAGGAGAATTTTGAAAGTGCCATGGGCTGCCAAAAGAACCAACAGATCTGTGTTGGAAGAAGTGCAACCAGAGTGCTCCTTGAAAGCCAGGATGGCCAAATTTCTTCTCTCATACTTTGGACATATTGTCAGGAGGGACAAGTCACTGGAGAGGGATATTATGTTTGGTAAGGTGGAGGGTCAGAGAAAAAGAGGGAGACCCCCAGCGAGATGAATTGGCAAAATGGCAGCATCAGTGGGCTCAAGTGTGGCAATAATTGTGAAAATAGCCCAGGACTGGGCAGTGTTTAGTTTTGTTGTGCATAGGGTCGCTATGTGTCAGTACTGACTCGATGGTACCTAACAACAACAACCTTATTCACGGTTTCAGTCTTCTGAAATTATGTCTGTATCCTAGTGTCCGCATCATCATGGACAGGTTCAGAATTGGAGTTCCCCTGTGTATATCTTCATGTTTCTATAACACAGGTCATGGACTTTTTGTAATCTCTGAACCTCCACTCCATTAGATCATAGGCTATACCGACTCCTAACATTTTACATTTTATCTTTTCTTTGGATAACTGGATCTATTTGGCCCTCGCTGAGAACTTCTAAGGTTAAACCAATCTAAGGCATTACTTTCAAAGTCTGTTCTCCACAGATATCAACATATAGATTTCTAGCCATCCTTTGTAAAATAGCAGATAACATAACTAATCCACTGACAAATGTCAGATATTAGGTTCCCTTCAAGAAATTTACTAGTTTGTGCTTTCTGAGTTCCTTTAAATTCTTTAGCATACATCTCATTCTGAGTCTACAGATCTTGACATTGTCCCTGAGCACTGTTACGTGTATATATGTTTTTGTGCATTGACTGGAGTCCTAAGGCTGGTTTTAAGAGTACCCTTTTGCCTCACGAAATTGTCCTTGGGATATTATGCTGCTAGCAGAGATCTTATAATAATCTGTATAATTATTAGAGCTTTCGTTACATGTTCATTGTTTTTGGTAAAATTCATATAAAATCATTAATTCTAAAATACCCTGATTGTGTGTTCTGTAGGTTTGGGATATGTTGACTATAGAATGTATAACTCAAATCATGATACCCTAAAGGAGAAACAGTATGGTATTTATAGTTATACTGGGTAGCAGTCATAAACCAGACCTATAGTCATTCTGATATGGCAGAAATGTCCTGTTGGAAAATCCGATAATTATCTCTTTGAGGTAGTCTGTGGATTTAGGAACTGACTTCCTGATATAGTCATAATTGCATTCTCCATCATTTGCCTCAAAAGTTGTACAGAGTTCTAGACATACCCTAAGCTTTCTCTTGAGCAGATAACAGGCACCTGGATAAGTGAAGGTTTTCCATTCAAATTTATCATAGTAAATTGAAATTTCACTCTCACTTTGTCCCAGTTCCAAATGTGAACTAGCGGTGGCAAGATAAAGGTTGGCAAAGAAGCGAAAAGGGAAGGAGAGCGTGAAAGAAGACATGTCAACATAAGTTATGCTCATGTTCTTGACAGCTGCCTTTCATAGCATCTGATTTATTGCTCATCTGAAATCATTCTGAAAAGCGTGGGGAGGGAGAATACTCCCCTTTGTCCTAACTATGCTGTATTCATTGAATCTCTTCAATTTCTCATTTTCTCTTTAGCTTCCCATCTTCCTTTATGATCCTAAGTGACTCTCATACTGATTTTCTTATCAGACCTTCTTCCTTTGCCTTCTCCATGACTCATACCCTCTGGATTGTTTACACTT
>NW_006408557.1:879138-934676 GCF_000296735.1 Chrysochloris asiatica
CCATCTCCTTTCACCAGACACGTCTAGACAAGATGAAAATATTCAGTGGGGATTCTACCTTCCCCCATACTCTGAAACTAAACTCCCTCTTGAAAACTTGTAAGTCAGCCACTTTGTGCCTTTATAATAGCCTCCCATTTTAGGTGGCCAACGTTGAAGTTGCCCATCCCTATCAACCCTGTGTACAGAGGGGAGGGGAATGATCCTTGATGTAAAGACTCCTTTCCTCTAGGTTGGTATTTTGAACTATTACATGCATTTAAGTATAGGTCAAGTTTATCAAATTGTAGCAATTTACAATTGTTTCCTTTAGCAAATTTCTTTATTTTCCTCTATTTGACTTCAGATCATCAAGCCATTGAAGCTAGGTCAAATGGGTACTATCTGCAAGTTTGTACATTCTTGTGCGTCCACCTTCACTTCATATAAGCTGGAAGATTAACTCTTGGCTCTAGCCCTCTGTGGCTAGGTCCTTGTCCATGGGCTTAGAAGTCCTCAGGTTTCATCACACTTTGGACCAACCAGCTCTTCCTCTTCTCTCTCTCATCTCCAGGTCAATGGGAGTCTATGGAACATGGTTGAACTCAGCCCATATCTTCATTGCTGCCTTTGCCCCTCTTCCACTCACCAGTAGACCAACATGGTCTCCAGGAAGCTTACATGCCTGCTCATATGTTCCCTTTGAGTTTCAGTCTTGGAAGGGGGATTGTCCTGAAGGGACTTCTTACTTGCCTTGATGGCTCCCCGGTGACAACTTGATTGTTCATGTAGTTAGCAAACCAGACTGCTGTTTTTGTTTCTGATTCTTCCTTCTGGTCTTTCTTTCAAGAACTATCTCGTGTACCTCTAGCAGCTCCAGGCTGGTCTCCATGGCCTTTCAAGTGGGAATGTCCAACCTCAGAAAGTTCTGGATGGGGCTCAGGATTCCACCTAAGGTCCCACATACTACAAAGGCTCTGCAAGAAGCCTATGTCACTGGGCAAGTTCTAGAACCCCTTTAGGTATTCCATATCAGTTATAAACAGAAGACAAGCTTACAAGTTTTCTGTAATCATGTTTCCTGATATTCCTTTCTATCCCACTCACATGTCTATTTTACAATAGTAGCAAGGGAAACAAACATTTATAAAACAGTCTTAACATTATTTCCCTTCTTTTACCCATTCATACTATGCCTTCATCTTTGTATCACAAAGCTCTATTTTTCCAAGGTTGAGCATACATCACTATTTGCACTCCCCAACACCCAAACTATTCTGTGTCTATACCCTCACCTGTGCTCTACCTCCCTCCCACCACTGGTAGCCAACAAAGAAAAAAAAAATTTTTTTTTTCTTTCTTTTAGTATGAGCTTCATATTTTTAATGTTTCTGTGTTCTTGGATTTTCATTTTCTTGCTATATTGTGATATATTAATTTTCTTTGAGGTGTCCCTATATTCTATTAACATTTTCTTCCATTTAAAATGGCCTATTTTGCCTCAAAACTACCTGACCTCATCACCTGGACCTCTGTTCTTATATTTTTACCTTCTTTCACATTGTAATTGTTTTGATCAAAACTGACCTCCCAGGTCCTCTGAATTTGTTCTTGTAGTTATGTTCTGTTCTGGACTCTTTCAGCTGTCGATTGAGTTTTGGGTGGTGTTGCCATGCATGTCAATCTCTGTTGTCTGCTCTTGTTGGTTCTCAGTCCAAAGAACTCCCTTTAGGATATTTTGAAGCATGAAGTTGGTTTTGACAAAGTCCCTTAGCTTCTATTTGATTGACAGCTTTGCTGGGTAGATGCTTCTTGGTTGGCAGTTTTTTTTCTTTATTTCTTTCAGGGTTTTATATATGTCTCTCCATTGCCTTCTTGCCTGCACAGTTTCTGCTGAAAGATCAGAGTTTAATCTTATTTGCTTGCCTTTGTAAGTAACACTTGTCTTTTCCCTAGCTGCTTTCAGAATTCTCTTCTTATCTTTGATTTTGTAGAGCTTGATTATATGTCTTGGTGATTTTTCTTTTGGGTTCTCTCCTTCCTGGGGTTTGTTGAGCTTCTTGAATGCTTATCTTTTTGTTTTTCAGGATGCTAGGGAAATTTTCTTCCAGAAGCTCTTCAGCTATCTCCCCTGTGGTCCTGTGTATTTATTACTGTTCCAGAATGCCAATAATTCTCATTTGTTTAAGTTCCTATATCTTGTTCTGGACATACATGTGCCAAAACCTTTGACTATCTCTTGGGCATCGTCAATAATTAGATGTGTTTTCAATAATTAGATGAATGTATGTTGATGAATAATTAAGCTTTCTGGTTGCCTCCAGGTAGATGTGATGAGGAGATAGGTTTCCCCTTTCACTTTTCTTATTACTCAACTGAGAGTAACTCTAGCAGGTGTTGGCTGTCTATCTGGTGTGTAGTAGCTGGTACTGGCTCTTCCTTAGATGGTGGGATTTTGTAGGGTGTGATTGTAGCTTGGTTATATGACCAGAATTGCTGTATCTTCTTGAGTAACATAGAAAGAGAAAGAGCCCCACTCCAAGGTAACAGGAGAACCAAAAACAAAGCAAAACAAAACAAAAAAAAATCCAAAAGAACAAAAATAAAATCACAGCAGCTAAAAAACAGATTAGATACTGCAGTCTATAATTGCAAAAACATAAAAAACCATAGCAAAATATGAGTATGCCTTTAAGGCCCCTCACTCAGCCAGCTGGAACTGTTCTGGGAGACCATTCCATTTTAAGCAGTTCCTGTTGACTTCTACTTTTTCTTTGATATTGTACTGTGGTATTCACTGAGCATATCCATAAGCACGCATAGTAGAACCCTTTGGGGATGGGGATGGGAATGGTATATCCACTCGCTCAGACCTTCCTCTCATCACCTGAGTGGACGTGCTCAGACAGTGAGAGACCAATGAACAGGAAAAAATGTTCACACCTTTATGGCCAATGATTGGTCAGTATATTTTGTATATACTTGTATTGGCATTTTCAATGACTTTTGTGTACTTATCTGCCAACTTATTCACCATGTCTAACAGCATTTCTATTTAGAAATTTAAGTTTCATTTCCCAAGGCCTCTTAGTTGAAATTTGGGAGTGTAGTCTGTTTATAATGACCTCTATCTCTACTTTTGCATGTTGGTTTTGATCAGTATCAATAATGTTAATTAAAATGGCCAGCTCTAATACTTATATGGAGTCTTAGTATGGTACTGTGGGTTCATGTGCTGGACTGCAAAGTTAGTTTGAACTTCAAGGTCAGTTGTTCAAGTTCACCAGCCATTCCTCTGAAACCCTATACAGTGTTGCTATGGGTCAGAACCAGACTGACTCAACCCCACTCAACAACACCACCGACACTTATTTACCTCTCATTATGTAGTTAATGGAGTCCTGATGTGGCACTGTAGGATAAGATATGGGCTGAAAGACCAATTGAACAGCAAGGTTGGTGGTTAAAACTCACCAGCAGCTCCTCAGAAATCCTATACAATGTCGCTATAAGTTGAAACTGAGTCTGTGGCACTTAACAACAACAACAATATATTGAATAATATTCTAGTCACTTCTCTATCATTTGGTTCCATAGTCTCCTTCTAATATAAGCACTGTTTCAATGTTACAATTAGAAAATAGAGACACACAGAAAACATAAGGTGCTCAAGGTTATATGATGAGTACATAACCAAGGTAAGATTCATACCCATGCTTGGCCTTCTAACTGTCTGTGCTTGACCATATTTCACAATTTTTATCATATTGCTGTGACTTTTTTAGGTTATGAGCAGTTTTAAAGAGCTGATTTATCCCATTTGGCAGGATTACTGGCATTTATACATGTTAATGGAGTTCTGGTGTGCTGCTGTAGGATAAGCACTAGACTGCTGATTGCAAGGTTGTCATTCAAATCCACCAGCCACTACTTGGAAATCCTACACAGGGTCACTATGAGTTGGAACCAACTCGATGGCACCGAACAACAAAATGCATATTAATTAATGCATTTAGATGACAAAATAATTAGAATAACTTTTTAGCTCATTTGCATTTCCAAATTGTGGTAAGTGAAGGTATCAAATAAACCATGTATTCATATTAACTTGAATTTGAAATTGCCTGTGTTATTTCATCTTCTTGCTAGTTTTCTATACAAGTGAACCAATAGATATCAAATCCACATTAATGACTTGGCTTAATTACCCCCTTTTCTGATTATTCTCCCTAGGGAGAGAAATGTCTAGGGAATATTTAACCAAAAATTGACTTATAAGGATTGTGTACTGAGTAGACTGATGTGTCAGGATGTTAATTAAAACAGCAATAAAAAACAAACAAAAAACCAAACCTACTTCTGTGATGGCTGTAAACAAATACCTTGCATAGTTTGATGGTGGTGGTGGTTATGTGCCATTAGTTGGTTCTGACTCCCAGTGACCCTGTATAGGGTTTTTGAAGTTGTAATTCTTTGCAGGATCAGAAAGTCTCATCTTTCTCCTGCAGAGTAGAGGTGAATTCTAACTGCTGACCTTGAGGTTAGGAGCTCAGCGCATAATACACTATGCCACCAGGCTCTTTGCTATAGTTTAGAGTACAATAAGCTGTTGTTGTTTAGTGCCATCGAGTCAGTTCCGACCCATAGCAACCTTGTATAGGGTTTCTGAGTAGCAGCTGGTAAGCTTGAACAACCAACCTTGTAGTTCAAACCGACTTTGCAGTCCAGCGCATTTACCCACAGTGTCACAATAAACTTAGAGTGCAATAAATGTGCTTTGAAAGTCACCAGGATTTTTCATGTCTCTCCCAACCCTGTTGTGACTCTTGTGGAACTTAAATTGCATAGGAAATGTATATTTTCATGCTATCTCTAACATTTGTATTCCCTTTTTCATTATTTATTTTATGTCTCAGTTGAAATATCATGGGTGAAAATGACACAAATTCTGCCATTGCAAAATACCCAGCTGTGTTTTATGGCATACTGATTTTTGGAGATCCAATACTGTCTTTGAACATTTTATTTACGTTCTGTCCATTCACATTTCTATTGCTTTTTCCCTAAAGGTCAGACAGACAGACAAACTGAAAGAAAGAAAAAAAAAAGCAACAGTAGCCAAAAGAACCATCTTGCCTATATGTTTTAAATTGTCAGCTATTGTTAGTAGTTCTGGAATTTTCTCTTAATTGATTAAACTCTTTCAAGTCTGATTTATATTCCTTTTTTCTGATTGTCTCTTCAATTCAATCTCTCACGGATATCTCTAATTTTCTTTACCTCAGCTAGTTTTTCAGAATATGTTTATAATCAATTTCTGATTACTTAGGCATCAAAAGAAAATAGGACTTCTCATGAACAACCAGAAAACCACAAATAAAAATAGACATCAATGGATTACACTGCCATTATAGGAAAATATTCTAATATACCAATTCTATAGAAAGAAAAAATTCTGGGAACAATGCCTCATACTATGTATGGTGGAACCATAAATTTCAGCTGTTTCATTTCCTGTGATTTGCATTAAAATAGCTAAGGAATAGTACATGAGGGGAAAACTATTTCTTAATGATCTGTTACACACATCTCAGATTGTTGTAATGATTTTTACATGTGATTAAGTAGGACCCGTGAGATTTGATGACACACTCCTCTGAGTAAAATGGTTATCTCTAAATTTAGTATTATTTTCTATTTCCACTTTGTTGTTGTTGTTAAGTAGCTTTGAGTCTTTCCAACTCATAGTGACCCTATATAGGATTCCTGAGGAGCAGCTTGTGAGTTTGAACTGCTTACCTTGTGGTTCTAACTGATCTTGAGATTGAGTGCTTATCCTAGGGAGCCATGGCAAACTATCCCAATTTTAGGAGGAAGGGTTGATTATAATAAGTATCTTCAGGATGCCTAACTAATTTAAGTAAACTTGTTTACTTAGTAAAAATTAATTTCCCAGAAATGGGTTGAAGCCTCCTCTAATCTTTCCTTTCTCAAATGCATTCTTAATAGCCATCTATATTGAGACACTAAAATCATACTTAATCTTGTTAACTAGTAATATGGAAGAAAATATGACCTTTAATAAATCCTTTTGCCCCTATAGAACAAAGTCTAATATATCTTAACATATTATACCAAATTCTCTATGATCTAACCCTATTGTGTTTTTTTTTTGACAGATAGACAAAATTTATTCAAAAGCAAGGATTATGTCAAAAAATGATGTATTTTTCTTTTCTAAAAGTTGATTACCCCCACCCCACTAAGATTGAAACTCAAAGGGAACACATGAGCAGGAATGTAAGCTTGTTGGTACCCATGCTGGTCTACTGTTGAGTGGAAAAGGAGGAAGGGCAGCAATGAAGAAATGGGCTGAGTTCAACCATGTTCCACAGACTCCCATTGACCTGGAGATGAGAGAGAGAAGAGGAAGGACTGGTTGGTCCAAAGTGTGGTGAGACATGGGGATACCTGAGCCCATGGACAAGAACATAGCCACAGAGGGCTAGAGCTGATAGTGAAGCATCCAGCTGATATGAAGTGAGAGGAGTCATACAAGAACACTCAAAGTTGCAGATAGTACCCATTTGACCTAACCTCGATGGCTTGATAATCAGAACTTGACTAGAGGAAGATTAAAAAAGAACAAAACAATTTTTGATAAAGGAAATGAGGGTAAATTGCTACAATTTGATGAACTTGACCTATACTCTTGGAGGTTGTTGCTGTTGTTGTTAAGTGCCGTCGAGTCGATTCCGACTCATAGCGACCCTGTACAGGGTTTCCGAGGCTGTAAATCTTTATGGGAGCAGAACGCCTCATCATTCTCCTGAGGAACAGCTGGTAGTTTCGAACTGCTGACCTTGCAGTTCGCAGCCCAATTCATAGCCACTACACTACCAGAGCTCCTAACTCTAAATACCAACAGAGAGGGAAGGAGTCTTCACATCAAGTATCAATGCTATTCCCTCTGTACTTAGGGTAGATAGGGACGGGCAACTTAGACATCAGCTACCTAAATGAGGGGGTGATAAAGACACAAAGTGACTGGCTTACAAGGTTTCATGGGGGAGTTTAGTTTAATAGTGTGTGAGGGAAGAAAGGGTCCCCACTGAATAATTTTCATCTTGTCTAGATGGGTCTGGTTAAAAGAGATAGGGATAAGATTCTTATGATTCAATAGTGAGTAATGGTTATCATGACTAATTGTGACTGTCACAATTATAAAGGTAGAAGTTTTGTAACAAAAACAGGGGAGTGGTTAATCTTGCAGTCCAGAAACAGAGGACCCCAGGACCATCAAGGGGGAAGAACACAAGCAAAATGCAAGACCTTATCCAGAGAAGCAGTGACACCAGAGATGGAGGCAGAGATGGGGACATGGAGAGAGGGAGCTGGCGAGGACTCTAGATTCATGGGAAGAGAGGGACTAAGAGATGGTGGCAAGGAGGTAGACTTGCAGAATGTGCCCTTTGGTGGTGTAAATTATTATATATGGCTGAGTGTTAAAAAAAAAAAAAAAAAAGGAGCTAAAGTGAATAGAGAAAAGCATTATTAACTGATGGTACATGAAGGGAATTATAATCATTGTAATGAAACAAGGTATATGCTTTGTTGAATGTAAAACTAATGATCTGCCCTCTAAACTTTCACTCAATCCACAATAAAAACCTAAAAAAAAAAAAGTTTATTACAATAAATTCTACATAGGAGTATATGGAAATACAATAAATTCTATTTGTTTTTTCTAAAAGTTTATTACAATAATTTTGGGTTGTTTTTTTTTAAGCTTTTATTGTAAATTGAGTGAAGGTTTACTGGGCAAATCACCAGTTTTATATTCAACAGCACATTGCAATGATTACAATCCCCTCCTTATACCATCAGTCAACAGTATTTACCTCTATTACCCCTCCTCTTTTTTATATATACATATATCACACAGAAAATACATATTCTTTTAAATGTGTAAGCCAGCCTACTGCCCACAGGCAGTCTTTCTCAGTCCATGGTCCTTTAATCCTCAGCTACTCTAGTTCTCTATGCCATCACCTCTGCCACCATCTCTGCCGTCAGTGCTTTTTAGTTAGGATCCCACACTCCACTCATGCTCTTTCCTCCTGATGGTCCTAGGATCCTCTCTTCCTGAAATGGTAGATTAACTGCTCCTCACATTTAGTTATACCTCTTCTACATTTACACTTGTGATAATCGCCATTAGTCTTGATAACAATTACTCACAGTTGAATCATAAACTCTTATCCCCACCCCCTTTCACCAGACCTATCTGGACAAGAGGAAAATTATTCAATGGGGATTCTGTTTTAACCCCTTCGCTCTGCCACTAAGTACCCTCCTGAAACCATGTAAGTCAGCCACTTCATCCCTTACTAGCCCCCCATTTTTAATAGCCAATATATAAGTTGCCTGTCCCTATCAACCCAGTGTACTGAAGAAGCAAGCTTGATCCTTGATATGAAGAATCCTTCCATTTCGGTTGGAATTTGGGGCAACTACATCCATAAACAAACGTCCAGTTCATCAAATTTTTGCAATTCACACTTATTCCCTGTATCAAACTTCCCTATTTTCATCTGATCAAGTTCTGTTCAGCAAGCCACCCAAGTTCGATCAAATGGGTAATTTTTGACAGTTTGGGAGTTCTTGCATGCCTACCCCCACCTCAGACCAGTTAGCTGCTTCACTGTTAACTTTAGCTCCCATTGGCTATGTCAGTGTACTTGGGCTCGGGAGTTCACATGTCTCTCTGAACTTCAAATCAGCTAGTCCTTCCTTCTCTGTCTCTTCTCTCAAGTTCATCAGGTATCTATGGAAGATGAGCAAACTCAATCCTTGTCTCCATTGCTGCTTTCCTGCACTTCTACTCACAAGTAGACAAGGGCGATCACCAGCAAGCATACAAGGTAGATTATGTGTTACCTGAGTTACAGTCTTAGAAAGGGGTTTACCCTGATGGGCTGGCTTTTCTTGCCTTGTTGTCTCCAGGCCAAACAGCTTGCTTGATATTGTCACAGCCAAACAGTCTTTTTTTCTTTTTCTTCTGTTGGTCTTTCTTTCAAGAAATATCTTCTGTTTCTCTAGCAGCTTGGCATTGGTCTGCATGTCTTTTCAAGTGATAATGTGCCACCTCTGAAGGTTTGGGGTAGGTCTTATGGTTCCACCTAAAGCCCCATACACAGGCTTAGCAAGAAGCCTATTTCCCTGGGCAAATTCTAGTACCACTTTTAGTTAATCCAATCAATGATAGGTTCAGGATAGGCTTACAAGTTTTCTATCATCATATTTCCCAATATTCCTTTCTGTCCCACTTTAATGTCTATATTACAGTAGTGGACAAGGGAAACCAATATCCATAAAACAGTCAAGCACGTTAATATTATTTCCCCTCATTTACCCATTCAAAGTATGGAGCAGCTGGTGAGTTTGAACTGCCAACTTCGTGGTTCAAACCAACCTTGTAATCTAGTGCTTTCTTTATCCCACAGTGCTACACCAGAACTCTGGATCATAGTTTAAGTACCTGTTTTTCAGTATTTTTCTATCCCTTCCCTCTCTGCCTGTACCTGGAGGTATAACTAAGTCCAGAGGTAAATTTTTATTACAAACACATCATATTTATTTAATTCTAATTTTTTGTGACTGCTGAGGAGAAGACATGATATTCATTTGTGACTGATGAGAGAAAACAGAAAGTATTTAGCTAGGTTACCCTCACCTACAGAGAGATAAGTTTCTCTCTGTGAGAGCATTTTGAGCACTAAACCAAAATCAAAACCAAAACCAACCAAACCAAAAAAAAGTGTATTAATTTTAAGCTACAAGTAGATTAAGCAATACCTATTGCTGGATTGGAAGAGATCCATACTTGTACCCATTCCAAAGAGAGATGACCCAAAGGAATGTGGAAATCATGTAACAATATCATTAACATCACATGCAAAAAAAAATAATTGCTCAAGAAATTAAAAAATGGTTGCAATAGTACATCAACATGGAACTTCCCGAAATACAAGCCAGATTCAGAAGAAGACACGGAACTAGGGATATCATAGCTGATGTCAAATGGATCTTGACTGAAAGCAGAGAATAGCAGAAAGATGTTTACCTGTACAAAAGCTTTTGACTATGGATAGCACTGCATATAATGGATGTCCCAGAACACTTAATTGTTCTCAAGAGGAACTCTATACAGGGTTACTATGAGTTGGAACCAACTCAATAGTAATTAACAACAATAACATGAACAATAGCATTGCCATCAAATCAGTTCAGAGCAATGATAATCCTATTTTCTACAGAGCAGAATTATTCCATTGGAATATTAACTGCAAGGTTTGTGGTTCAAACCCACCAGATGCTCCTTGGAAATCCTATACAGGGTCACTGTGAGTCAGAACTGACTCGTTGACACTTAACAACAATCTTTACTGAAGCGATTGCATGGTGGTACCAATGTGTTAGCTTGAAATGCCAGATTTGAGATTAGCAGATGATTGCAAATTACCTGTACCAGCCAACTCAAGAGCCAAAAGATTGAACAGTAAGGATGCATCCAGAGATACATTGTTCCATGATTGGTCAGTTCCATTTTTAAAAGATAACATCTAAGATCCAAGTTTCCTTTAATCTTTCTGTCCTGCCATTATTATCATGTTGACCTTTTCTTCAGGATTGTCATTTCATGGCTGTCATATGACTACCACAACTCCAGGACTATCTCCTTACTTGACGCTGAAAGTCCAAAATAGATAATAGTTTCTCTTTGCATTTTTAAAGTGTGTCTCAAAAAGAAATTCTCATCACATTTTTCTTGTTCTCATCTCACTAGGCAAAATTGCATTCCTGCATATTCATAAGCATTCATTGAAAATGAGAATGACATGAACATCATTGATAAGTCTAATCAAGGAATGGGCTGAGAGCCAACACAACTGCTCCTTTATGACCCAGGAGGAGTTGAGTTTTCCAGAGGCACTAAACACTTGAACAAAATTTAGATTCTGGTTAAGGAAGAAGAGGCTATGGAATTAAGGTGCTGTTTATTAAAGAGCAGTATCTGCTACAGCACTATGGAACTGTGAGTTCTCATTTTCAATACTCAGTGTGTGCCAGTGGTTCTGGAAAGATACACTTTTAAGGTAATTTTAAATCAAAGAGGTTTTTATTTATTTTTGAAGTACAATAATGTTCCCTATTTTAGATTGAATTGCCTCAGAAGCAGAATTTAAGACAAAGGTTTGAGTGCAAGTAATTTATTTGGAAGATAGAGGAGAGAGGGAAGTGATTCAGGGATAGAAGAGAGAAGGTAGTCTATAAGGGATGCAAGGTTACAATTACAGTAAACTCTGGAAAAGTGTAGACTATACCTCAGTATTATCCCACATGAGGTGTGAGGGAGTTGGATTATTTGTAGCCCAGTTTTGTCAGTTATCGATGCAAGGAATATCTTAATGTCTTTGTGGTATGGCTTGATGTAAACTTGGTGTGATGTGGCTTGGGGTAAGCACTAAGGCAAAGGGCTATAGATAATGGAAATTAAACGTCTCAGGGAGGTGATAAGGTGCAAGGAATATAGGCTGAGAGCCAGTACAGCTGCCCCATAATTCTTTAGGTTCATAAAGCAGCATCAAGAAAAACAGAAGTATAATGGAGTCTGCTTACATATTGAGAATTTTCTAGTTAAAAAAATTGGATGTTTTCATCTGTAGGATTTGTTTTGATGCTTACTTAGATCCACTTGTAAGTTGAGACTTTACATTTAAAATATTAGTTTTAATTGTTAGCTGCATACATTCTAATACTGCAGTATAGTTTTAAATGCTGGTGCCCTTCCACTTTTCGAATTGATTAAGAGCATGGAAAGATACTTTCTTTTCAATTTTTAAGTGTGTGCTTTATTTTCTCATTTGTTATATATAACAAATGACAATTATTTTATCCAAAGTAAAAGAATCATTGTGAAAATCAGCAGGCTATGTGTCATTTAACTTCTACAGGTATCATGTTCTAGAGAAAAAACTTTTTCAACCCATTAGCAAAAATGGTTGATAACAATACAGTAGTTACCATGCACACTGCCTGGAAAGGTATTCTCTCTACTAGTTCTTTTGTTATTTTCTCTTTTCATAATGCAAAGCCATTAGCCAAGTTATATGAAAATCTCTGGAAATAATTTTACTTTTCACTTGTAGTTCGTGACTGGAAAGGTGGGAGCAAGAGAGACAGAAAGATCTTGTTAACAATTTGGGCAGGCGTAGTGGGTTACATTTTGTCTGGCACTTTATCATACTGTGGTAGCTTGAATGTTGCTATGATGTTGGAAGCTATGCAACCAATATTTCAAATACCAGGAGGTTATCCATGGTGGACAGATTTCAAAGGAATTTACAGACTAATACTGTCTAGGGGAAAAGGTGTGATCAGTTACTTTTGAAAATTAGTTTGTGTTTCACTGGACTCTCTTTCAATCCAGTGAAAACAATCTGGATCAGAATAGAATCTTGCCTGACTGAATTTAAGTATACCAGATTTCATGGTGATGGTACAGGAATGGACAACGTTTCATTCTGTTATCTAGGCTGAATGGTTCCCTTCCTCTGAAAATATGTTGCATTCTAATACCTGGGACCTAAAAAAGTTACCTAATTTGGAAAAATGGCCTTTGTAGATGTAATTAAATTAATAGTCTAAATATAAGGTCATTCTGAATTTAGGATGGTCCTAAATACAATGACAGGTCTCCTTATAAAAGATAAACAGAGGAATATTTGAGACTATGGACAAAGAGGAAGACAGCCATGTAAAGATGGAGGCAATGTTGTAATCATGGAACCCCAAACCAAGGAGTGCCAGGAGCTACCAGATGCTGGAAGAGGCAAAAAAATGTTCTTCTCTAGAATCTTTGGAGAAGCACAGTGGCTCTGTATGATAAGCACTGCACTGCAAACCACAAGGTCGGCAGTTTGAACCCACCATTTGCTCCAAGGGAGATAGATGAGGCTTTCTGCTCCCACAAAGTATTATAGCCACAGAAACCTTAATGAATTGGAACTGACTTGACAATACTAAACAACAGTCTTCTGATTGAACATGGTCCTGCCAATATTTTGATTTTAGACTTTTGGACCACAGACTGTGAGATCAATTTCTGTTGTTTTGAATCCACCAATTTTGTGGTGATATGATATGGCAGCCATATGAAACATACAGTAGGTATTTTTATTTGTGGTAGTAATAATTCAGATAATAAGCTATGGTTGGATTAAAGTTTCGTAATTTGCCCAAATGCTCTCACACAATTCTACATAGTGAGCTGAATGACTCAGAGAAGTTAGGTGGCCTGTCCAAGCTATGCTCATAAATTCCCTGCAATCTCAGACATGGAGCCCACGGACATACATCCCATAGGAGGTCACCTCTGTGAGGTAACTTTGATAAGCTTAGTGAAGCTTTTTTGGTTGAATCAGACCCATAATGACCCTCTACAGGATTTCTGAGGCTGTAAATATTTATAAGAGCAACCTCATCTAGTGGAGTGGTTGGTGGGCTCTAACCACTGACCTTGTGGTTAGCAGTCCAGTGCTTACATACAGATCCACAACACTTCCTAATGAATCCTCTACAAAGTAGCAATTGCTGGTGGAAAGTTATACCTCCTAACACCTTGTAGTCCAGTGCTTATCCTAAGGTGCCACACCAAGACTTCTATGTGATGTACTGTTTTTGTTGTTGGTAAGTGCCATTGAGTCGGTTCCAACTCATAGCAACCCTGTATATAGTTTCCACATAGTGGCTGGTGATTTTGAATTGTTGACATTGTGGCTCAAACAAACCTTGCAGTTGAATGTTTATTCTACAATGTTTATTAGGTACTTGGGTGGGGGGGGGGGGAAGGGGGAGAGAATATAAACAGAAGAAAAGTTAGTAAGTTGTATTCATTACTGATTAA
Organism: Chrysochloris asiatica; assembly: GCF_000296735.1. NCBI lineage: Eukaryota > Metazoa > Chordata > Mammalia > Afrosoricida > Chrysochloridae > Chrysochloris > Chrysochloris asiatica. Next base: position 893,087 of record NW_006408557.1, read on the forward strand.
TAAATATCTCCTCATATTATGAGAGTCTCTATTTTACCTTTGAAGTCCTGGTGTGGTGCCATAGGATAAGCACTCAACTGTAAGGCCAGTTTGAACTGTAGGGTGGGTGGTTCAAACTCACAGTCACTCCTCAGAAACCCTATAGAAGGTCACTATGAGTCAGAACTTTGACGGCATTTAACAACCAAATTTTACCTTTAGCCCTAAGTAATAAATGGTCTAAAACTTTCATATCATGTTATATGACTCAGAATGATTGACCACTTTATTTGAAAATATTTTTAATGGGAGTTCTTGTTGTTAGGTGCCATCAAGTAGATTCTGACTCAAAGAGACCCTAGGCACAACAGAATGAAACACTGCCCAGTCATGTGCCTACCTCACAATTGTTATCTTTGAGCCCATTGATGCAGCCACTGTGTCAATCCACCTCACTGGGGTGGGGTGGGGGAGTCTTACTCTATTTCCTGCCCATCTACTTTACCAAGCATGGTGTCCTTTTCCAAGGATTGGTCCCTCCTGACATCATGTCCAAAGTAGGAGAGATAAGTCTTTTCATCTTCACTTCCAAGGAGCAATCTGGCAGTACTTATTCCAAAACAGATTTGTTCATTCTTCTGGAAGTCCATAGTATATTTAATATTCTTTGCCAACACCACAATTCAAAAGAATCCATTTTTATACAGTCTTCCTTACCCATTGTTGAACTTTCACACGCATATGGATGATTGAAAATACCATGGTTTGTATTAGAAGCACCTTAGTCTTCAAGCTGGTATCTTTACTCTTAAAGTCTTTAAAGAGGCCTTTTGCAGCAGATTTGCTGCTTCCATGAGCATTGGTTGTGGATCCAAGTAAAATGAAATCTTTGACAACTTCAATGTTTTCTCCATTTATCATGAAGTTATTTATTGGTCCAGGCATGAAGATTTTCATTTTAACTGAGGTTTAATCCATAATGAGGACTGTAGTCTTTGATCTTCATCAGTAAGCAGTTAAAGTCCTCTTCACTTCCAGCAAGTAAGGTTGTGTTATCTAATTATTGTAGGTGGTTGATGAGTCTTTCTTCTGATCCTGATGCCACATTTTTCTTCATATAATCTACTTTCTTGAATTATTTGCTCACCATACAGTTTGAATGAATATGAAGAAAGCATACTACCCTGAAACATGCTTTTCATGATTTTAGACCATTTAATATCCCTTTGTCTATTCTAATGACTATCTCTTGGTCTGTGTGCAAGTTACTCATGAGCACTATTAAGTGTTCTAGAATTTCCATCCTTCAAATTGTTATCCATAGTTTAATACACATAGTCAGATGAGTTTACATGGCCAGTAAAGCACAAATAAACATATTTTTTCTGATAGTCTCTGCTTTTAATCAAGACTCATCATCAGTTAGTATCGCTTGTTCAACCCCTTCTGAATCTGGCTTGAATTTCTGGCAGCTCCCTGTCAATGTACTGCTGCAATTATTTTTTAATTATCTTTAGCCAAATTTTACTTGCATGCGATATTAACAATATTGTTTGATGATATTTCACTGAATCACCTTTATTTGAAATGGGTTCAAATATGGATCTCTTCCAATTGGTTGACCAGATGAGTGAGTGCTTCCAGTGCTGTAATGGTTTGTTGAAACATTTCAATTTGTATTCTGTTAATTCCTTCCTGGTGCTTTGTTTTTCGACATTGCTTTTAGTACAGATTGGACTTTTTCCTTCAATACCATCAGTTCTTAGTCATATGCTACCTCTTGGAATGGTTAGCCATCTACCAATTATTTTTGTGTTTTTCTTACATCTTCTGTTTGGGAAGGTTGGCAGATCATAGTAAACAGTCATATTTGGGTAGCACTATGACTAGGTCTAGGCTAGGCCTAAGACTTCATCTAATGTTGGAGTTAAGGTTAGGACTAAGGTTAGCAGTAGGCGTAGAGTTGGGCTAGGTTTAGGAATAAGGCTTGATCTGTTTTTTAGGGTTACAGTTAGGTTCATTTTAATATTTTCCCCCCAAAAAAATCTACTTGATTTCCTCTTCATTGGAAGTTCTGTAACCACATTACTCTGTCTTTTTACTTTATATTTTTGTTGCACCTGTATCTTTAGCTATCTAGCTTTAGTCTTTTGGGTCTGTTTTACTTTGAATACTTCATTATGGGTTGAATCTAGGAGATATTGCCATGTATGTTAATCTCAGGTTGTTTGTCAACTGTTGTTGGTTCTTTTCCAAAAAACTCCCTTTAAGACTTTTTGTAAGGTTAGCCTGGTTTTTACAAATTAAAAAAAAAATTCTGTTTATCTCAAAAGGCCCTAATTTCACTTTCATAATTTTGCTGATATGTAATTCTTGGTTGACATCTTTTTTCTTTCAGCATTTTATATATGTCATTCCATTGTCTTCTTGCCTCCATAGTTTCTGCTGAGAAATCAGAGTCTTGTTTTACTAATTCTTCTTTGTAGGTAACTTCATTTTTCCTGAGCTGCTCTCAGGAGTCTTTCTTTGTCTTTTATTTGGAATATTTGGATTATAATGTGTATTAATGTTTTTCTTTTGGGGTCTATCCTGTTTGTAGCTCACTCAACTTCTTGAATGGCCATCTTCTGAACATTCAGGAGGCTAGGGAAATTTTTTTCCAACAAGTCTTGGACAGTATTCTCTATGTTTGTTGTTTTGTTTTGGTTCTGGTATCTTTCTGTTCTAGAATTTGAATCACACATAAGCTATTATTCTAGATATTGTCCCATATAAATCTTAGACTTTGGAGGGACATTTTTTGTTTATTTTTCTGACTGTTCCTCTAGCAAATGAATATTGAGAGAATTTTCTTCAATCTCAGTAATCTGACCTTCCATTTATTCTATTCTACATCCTTGCCCATTCAATGCATTGTCTATTTCTGAAGTCTGTTAACCCTCTGGTTTTCCAACTGTTGTTTTTGTAGGGTTCCCATTTTTCAATCTTTTTTTTTTTTTTTTCCTGAATATTTGCATAGATTTGGATATATTTTTCTTGATTTCACCTTCAATTTTCTCAATCATTCTGTTAATCCATTGAAGTTGCCTAAATGGCATTCTTCTAAAGTTCTTATCAGGTAGCTTAGTACGCAGAAATTCTCTGTGTTCTCTGAAACATTGCGGTATCATGTTTACTTAGTTGATGACTGCATATTCATGTGTTATCAGACACTGACCATCTGTTTCCTGGTGGATGTGGCAGAGACCAGAGGTGTGAACTTTTGTTTTCTTCATGGATGACATTTTTTTTTATTATTATTATTATCATTATTTGTTTAGGGTTACAATTAGGTTTAATTTAATTTTTTCTTGAAATCTATTTGGTTTCCTCTTCATTGTAAAGTTTTGGAACCATATTGTGTTGTTGTTAAGTGCCATGAGTCAATTTCAACCCATAGCAACCCTGTATAGGGTTTCCAAGGTGTGACTAGTGAGCTTGAACTGCCAACCTTGTAGTTCAAACTGACTTTGCAATCTAGTGCATTAACCCACAGTGCCATACCTGGACTCAGTGGATCTACATTATTCTCTTTTTACTTTGTGGTATATTCTTTTTGTTTTTGTTACAATTCTACCTCTGGCTCTCTATATTCATTCTTACAAGTCTGTTTTACTTTGCATAGTTCTATATCTGGGGTGACTCTAGGAAATATCATCATGCTTGTTACTCAGGTTGTTTGTTGTTGCTGCTTCTCTGTCCAAAGAACTCCCTCTAGTATTTTTATAAGGTTGGTCTGGTTTTTACACATTATTTTAATTTCTGTTTATCTGAAAATGACTTAATTTTGCCATCATATTTAATATTTTCCTGGGTAAATGATTCTTGATTGGCAGTATTTTTTCTTTCAGAGTTTTATATAAGTCATTTTCATTGTCTTCTTGCCTGTCTGGTTTCTACTGAGAAATTAGCTTAATCTTACTAATTCACCTTTGTAGGTAACTTTTTGTTTTTCCTGATCTGCTCTCAGGATTTTCTTGTCTTTAGTTTGTGAAAGCTTGATTATAATATGTCTTGGTGTTTTTCTTTTGAGGTTTATCCTGTTCGGAGTGTGTTCAACATCTTGAATGACTATCTTCTGGGCTTTCATAATGTTAAGGAAGCTTTTTCCCAACAACTCTTGGACAATATTCTCTGTATTTTATGCTTCTTCCTTTTCTGGAATTCTAATCACATGTAAGTTATTCCTCTTGATAGTATCCTACATAAATTTTAGGCTTTCAATAGATATTTTTGTTCATTTTTCTGATCATTCCTCTAGCAGATGAATATTTAGGGATTTTTCTTCAAGTTCAGTAATTTGACTTTCCATAGACTCTATCCTATTTCTTTGCCCTGTCAGTGCATTCTCTATTTCAGAAGTCTTAGTGTGAATCTTCTGGTGTTCTAACTGCTGTTTTTCATGGTTCCAGTTTTCATCTGTCACTTTGCTTTCTGAATATTTCCATAATTTATATATATGTTCCTTGATTTCATATGTAGCCTTCCCAATCTTTCTCATACCCCGCTAAAGTTGCCTAATTAGCATTCTTTTTAAATTCCTTATCAGCTAGTTTGGACATATTGTCAGAAGGAACCAATTGCTGGGGAAGGATATCATGTTTGGTAGGGTAGATGATCAGAAAAAAGAGGAAGACCCCCAGTGAGATGGATTGGCAAAGTGGCAGCACCAATGGGCTCATGCGTGGCAACAATAGTGAGGTAGGTCCTGGATCAGGCAGTGTTTCGTTCTGTTGTGCATAAGGTCACTATTAGTCAGTACTGACTCGATGGCACCTAACAACAACAACAACATCAGCTAGTTCTAATACCTTTATTGGTGTTACAATTTTCTGATTTTCTATTTTGGTCACTTGTTTGAAGTACCTGTCTTATTTCTTCATATAAGTTGAAGTTGTCTGTTTTCTCTGAAACATTGTTTTGTCATATTTATATTTAGTTGATGATTGTATATTGGTCTGTTCTCAGGCATTTACCACCTGTCTCCAGGTGGATGTGGCAGAAGACTGGAAGTGTGAACACAGCTTTCTGTTCACTGCTCATTTTATAGCTATTATCAGAATATTTAAAAATATCTGTGACTCAGAATCAACCTCATAGCACAGATTTGAGATAATTAATTCTATAACATCCTGAGTTGAAATATCAGGGTATTCAGGTTATCTTTTCAAAGAACAAATTATCAGTTACAGTTGTGTTTCTTGAGAACTGCATGAATATCTAGTAAAGAAATCCTAAAACACAGAAGAACAACATTCCTGGATTAAAGCATTGATCTATCTTGAAATGTAATTTCATCCCTTCTCAGAGAGAATAGTGAACAAACAGGAACTAATTGATATTATGGAGAATCAGGACCATTTTCCAGGTTGCCTTTTTTTTTTACTCTTTTGTTTAAGAGTCACCTCAATTTTTAATCTTTGGCTTAAAAGTTACCTCAAATATGGTAACAGTTTAAATATGGCAGCTAGTGGTAAAAACAAAACAAAACAAAAAACCCTACTGCCAGTGAATTAATTCTCACTTGTAGTAAACCTATAGTACAAATTAGAACTTCCCCATAGGGTTCCGAAGATTATAAATCTTTTTAGTTTCAAAATGCTGCATCTTTCTCCCACAGAACAACTAGTGGGTTCAAACTGCCAACCATTTAGTTAACTGCCTAGTACTTTAAGCACTGCACCACCACGACTTCCCTGGTAGCTATGCTGATGTTCTAATATAAACATATAATATACTCATCTTCACTTTTATTTATGTGCATTTTTCTGTTTACCTACACTGACATAATATTGGACTTATACATGGCAGAAAAAATAATTTTCTCAGTTTAGTAAAGGGTATTTTGTATGACAAAGGAAATTAATGGAAAACTGGCTAAATATCTTCACACACAGATGTACTTTAGAATGGCATAGAGAATTGCTTTATCCTTGTTTCTGCAACAAACATTTAATGAACACATATTTTGTGCTAGGCCCTAAGATTATAAAGACAATTAAATAATTCCTTCATCCTCAGTGGTTCTTATGTGAAACAGTAGGGGTTGTGGGAGAGAATAGTTTGAGTCCAGATAAATAAAAGACAGTTTTTAAATAGATCCATGAGATATGCTCTGTTGTTTTTGGAGACAGAATTAGGGCTAGTAAATGAAAGTGACAAGGAGATAGATTTTGGCTTTTCATTGGAAAGAACTGTCTAGTAGCCAAAGCCAGAAAAAATAGACTGAAACATCACTGTGAGCTGGTAATGTTGTTAGGTGCCATAGAGTTGGTTCTGACTCATAAAACAATGAAACCATGGCCACTCCTGTGCCATTCTCACAATTGTTGTTATGCTTGAGCCCATTGTTGCTGCCACTGTGCCACTACATCTAGTTGGGGCATCTCCACTTTTTCACAAACTCTGGTCTTCTCCAGAGACTGGTCACTCCTGATAACATGTCCCAAGTATGAGAACCAAAGTCTTGCCATCCTGGCTTCTACAGAATATTCTGCCTGTAACTCTTCTAACACAGATTTGTTTGTTTTTTTTGTCTGGCTGTCCTAGTACTTTCAGTATTCTTCTCCAACACCATATTTCAAATGCATCTATTCTTCTATGATCTTCCTTATTCATTGTCCAGCTTTTCATATGCATATGAGGTGTTTGAAAATACCATGGCTAGGTCAGGTGCACCTTACGTTTAAAACTGATCTCCTTTCTGCTGAACACGTTAAAGGAGTCTTGTGCAGCAAATTTACCTAATGCAATATACTTGATTTATTGACTGCTGCTTCTATGAGTGTCAGTTGTGGATCCAAGCAAAATGAAGTCTTTGGCAACTTCAATCTTTTCTCTATGTATCATAATGTTATTTATTGGTCTAATGGTGAGGATTTTGGTTTTCTTTACATTAAGGTGCAACCCATACTGAAGTCTGTAGTCTTTCATCTTCATTAGTAAAAATTTTAAGACCACTTTGCTTTTAGTAAGCCAGGTTGTATCATCTTCATATTGTAGGTTGTTAATGAGTCTTCTTTCAATCCTGATGACATAACTTTCTTCATATAATCCATTTCCTCTGATTATTTGCTCATCTTACAGATTGAATAAGTATGGTGAAAGAATACAAGCCTGGCATATACCTTTCATGATTTTAATCCAATCAGTATCCCCTTGTTCTGTTATAGTAAGTGCTTCTTCATCTATATACAGGTTCCTCATGAGCACAATTAAGTGTTCTAGAATACCTAGTTTTCTCAATGTTATCCATAGCTTGTGATGATCCACACAGTAAGAGTCTTTTCATAGTCAATAAAGCACAGGTAACATCTTTCTGATGAGGTGTTCTGCTCCTGTAAAGATTTACCTCATCAGAAACCCTGTACATGGTCGCTATGAGTTGGAACCAACTCCATGGCACACAACCACCACCAGCAAACATCTTTCTGGTATTCTTTGCTTTCAGCCAAGATCCATCTGGTGTCACAATGATATTACTAGTTCTGCATCCTCTTTTGAATCCATCTTGAGTTTCTGGCAGTTCACTGTTGATATACTGTTGCAAATAATTTTGAATTATGTTCCGCAAAATTTTACTTGCCTTGTTGTATTAATGATATTGTTCAATAATTTCTGTATTCCATTGGGTCACCTCTTTTTTGCAACATGCACAAATATGGATCTCTTCTGATAGGTTTAATCAGACTGAATTATTTTATCTCACAGTACTGCTATACTAGGAAGCATATATCTGATGAGAATTTAATATCCAGAAATAAAAAGAAGCCCTGTAACTCAACAACAACAAAAAAGACAAGCAACTCATTTAAAACCAGCTAAGTATTTGAATAACATTTCTCTAAAAGACATATGCAAATGTACAATAACCATATGAAAAGCTGCTTAACTTCATTATCTATAAGAGGAATGCAAATCAAACCACAATGAGACAACACTTTACACCCACTAGGGTTGCTGTCATCAAAACAATTGGGAAAATGGTCACAGGTATATGAAGAAATTGGGACTATCATCCATTGCTGGTGGAAAGGTAAAGCGCTGCAGTCACTGAAGAGAAGAGTTTGGCAGTTAACCCCAAAGTTAAACATAGAGGATTATGATATGACCCAGCAATTCCATTTGTAGGCATATACATATACTTAAAAGAATTGAGTGCAGAAACTCAAACTTGAGCCCTAATGTTCATTGCAGAATAATGCACAATAGGCAAAGAAATGGGGAAAATCCAAGTGTTCATCAACAGGAAAAATATGAAGTATATTTTAAAAAATGGAATTTTATTTAACCATGAATAGAAATGAAATTCTGATACATGTGATGGCATGGGTGAACCTTGAAAATATATGCCAAGTGAGATAAGAGGAGATATATGAGCCCACTTATAGAAATATCTAGAATAGACAAATACATTGAATCTAATCTCAGTGGCACTTAACAACAACAAACTAATTTAATGACTGGAGGAAGAGCTAATGAGGATTTTTTTGCTTTATGGTTACTGAGTTGAAAGCATTTTGGAAGTGGGTGGTAGTGGTAGTTGCAAACACTAAACATATTTAGTGTCCAAGAGTTGTACACTCAAACATAGTTAATTAAAATGACTATTTTTATTATATTTGTTGTTAATTGTTATACATGTATACAAAGTCTGAGCCCTAGTGTGACACTGTAGGATAAGCACTGGATTGATAACTGCAAGATCAGCAGTTCAAATCCACCAGCCACTCTAAGAAACCCTATACTGGGTTATTATGTGTCACTACACCAACAACAGAAAATTTAATGGCTAAAATAATGCCTTATTTACAGTACTAAACTAATAAAATGCAAATCACTTCAGAGTACAAAATTATTATAATAATAAAATATCTTCAACTACAAACAAATCTAATTTAATTGGGCTTAACTCAGTTCTTACTCTTGGTGTATGTTTGTGTGTGTGCACATATGAATTAAGTCATAGTTTTTATATTTGTTCTACTTCTGGTTGAAGATAGATATTGTTGGAGAACAAATCTATTTGTAAAAAAAAATATTGGGAACATCCAAAATTGGCAAAAAGACTTGCTGCCCATCTGCAGTAAATCAAAATGTGCATCTGACTAGATTGGGTTTATGCCAGTGTCTGTCTCAACATGTTCAGTTTTTAACTGAATTCTGTCAAAATTTTGAGTCAAATAATAATTAATGTCATAGACATTCTGTGCAGTTTTCTTATGAAAGTGTTTATCTGTGTGATTTTGACTGTAGATCTAGGCAGAAAGGATCAGGGTGTTTTCTTGGCCATGGGGTTACTTTAGCATTCCTCCTACTCATGACTAAATCTCCATCCTGTCCTTTTCTTCCACCTTCATTCACCGTCATTACTCTTGAGGACCAATCACTGAAGTAGTGACTGGGAAGTACTGCACCATGTGGAAGTGAGCTCCCAGGAGTGCTATTGCCATTTGGGCAATATATAGTGCCCTAACTTGGATTCCCTCCAACCCCAAAAGCAAAACCAAATAATGACTTGGATATGCCATTTACTTGATAGATGATTCCAGTAGACAGGACTGAGGGAAAGGTGAGTGAAACAGCCAAAAGTAATTAATGAGTGGTGGTGGTGGTTATGTGCTGTGGAGTCGGTTCCGGCTCGTAGTGACCCTGTACAAGGTTTCTAAGGCTGTAAATCTTTACAGGAGTAGAACGCCTCATCTTTCTCCCATGGAACAGCTGGTAGTTTCAAACTGCTGACCTTGTGGTTCACAGTCTGATTCGTAACCACTATGCTACCAGAGCTCCTTAATTAAGGAGGAGGTTAGGTATATAGGTAACTGGGGCTCAATCATGGGATCTGGTGTAAAATAGCCACATGATTTTTTCAGACCTTACAACAGAGATTTGAGTATTTAGTCATTGACCTCATTCCTCACTGGGGCCAGAAATGCCTCCACCCTCCAACCTCCACCAGCCATCCCTCCCAGGGCACTCAACTTTTTAGCTGGGTTTGATATTTCATTGTAATGGTCATATAGAACTTAGAAAATATTTTCAATTATAGGGTTTATTAGGAAAGTTGTTGCTATGTGCCATTGAGTTGGTTCTGACTCATAGCAACTCTATGAGCAACAGAATGAAACATTGCCCAGTCCTATGCCATCCTCACGACTGTTGCTACATTTGAGCCCATTGTTTCTGTCATTGTGTCAGTCCTTCTCCTTGGAGGTCTTCCTCTTTTTCACTGACCAAATATTATATCCTTCTCCAGGTATTGGCCCCTCCTGAAAACATGTCTAAAGTATGAGTCAACGTCTCACCATCCTTGATTTTAAGGAACATTCTGGTTTATGCTTCCTCTAAGACAGATTTGTTTGTTCTTCTGGCAGTCCTTGATGCTTTTAATATTCTCTAACACCATAATACAAATGGTTCACTTCTTCTATGGTCTTCCTTAAAATTAACAGGTTTTAATTCATGGTCAGAAATGCTCAGAACTGCTTCCAATCAGGATTCACTCATGCTTGCAGGCAGGCTTCTCTCTGGTCTTGACCCTTTGTCCTGGCCTCTGTCTGCTTAGGCAATGTTACAAATCTCTTTTTAAAAATTATTTTTACACATAAACAAAACAAAACAAATGTATATTCATTTAAATGTCAAAGGGCACATCCTCCTGCCCAAAAGCACACACAGCCTTCTCAGTCCACGGGCCAAGAGTCCACAGCTGTTCTATCTCTCCATGACATCATCTCTACCACCATCTCTGCCATAACTGCTCCACTGGGTAGGATCTCATTCTTCTCTCATGCTCTTTCTTGTTAATGGTCTTGGGATCTTCTGTTTCTGAAGTGAAATATTAACTACTCCACTCTTTAAGTTACATATCCTCTACAATTAGAGTTGTGGCAATCGCAATTAATCCTGCTGTTACTCACAATTGAATTATAAAATGCAATCACCGTATCAACCATCCCTCCTTACCAGATACATCTGGAAAAGAAGAAAACTAGTCTGTGGGGATCCTACCTTGTCTAGCTTGTTCTGAAACTAAGTACACTCATGAAAGCTTGTAAGCCAGCCACTTTGTGCTTTTATAGCACCCATTTTTGATAGCTGATGTCTAAATTGTCCTTCCCTATCAACCCAGTCCACCACTCGTCTAAAAGTTTGTCGTACTGTGATGGCTTGTGAGTTGCTGTGATCCTGGAAGCTATGCCATGGGTATTTTAAATAGCAGCAGGGTCACCCATGGTGGACAGATTTCAGATGAGCTTCCAAAAAAGACAGACTATGAAGAATGAGTGATGAACTACTTCCGAATATTTAGTCACTGAAAACCTTATGAATAGCAGAGAAACACTGTCAGGTGTTGTTGTTGTTGTTAAGTGCCGTCGAGTCGGTTCCGACCCATAGCGACCCTGTACAGGGTTTCCGAGGGTGTAAATCCTTACGGGAGTAGAAAGCCTCATCTTTCTCCCGCGGAGCGCCTGGTAGTTTCGAACCGCTGATCTTAAGGTTAGCAGCCCGATTCGTAACCACTACGCTACCAGAGCTCCTTACTGTCAGGTATAGTGCTGGAAAATGAGCCCCTCAGGTTGGAAGGTACTCAAAATGTGACTGGAGAAGAGCTGCCTCCTCAAAGCAGAGTTGACCGTGATGACGCGAATGGAGTAAAGCCCATGGGAGTAAAGCCTGCAGGACCTTCATTTGTTGATGGGGCACAACTCAAAATGAAGAGAAACAGCTGTAGACACCCATTAATAATTGGAAAATGGAATGCACAAAATATGAACCTAGGAAAATTAGAAATTGTCAAAAATGAAATGGAATGCATAAACATTGATATCTTAGGCAATAGTAAGCTGACATGGATTGGTATTGGCCATTTTGAATCTGACAACCACATGGTTTACTATGCAGGAATGACAAATTGAAGACAAATGGTGTTGCATTCCTTGACAAAAAGAACATACCCAGATCAGTCATGAGGTACAAGACTGTCTGTAATAGGATACTATCCATGCACCTACAGGGAAGACCAGTTAATACCACTATTATTCAAATTTATGCACAAACCACTAAAGCCAGTGAGAAAGAAAGAGAAGAATTGCACCAGCTTCTTCAATCTGAGATTGATCAAACATGCAATCAAGATGTATTGATCATTACTGGTGATTGAAATGCAAAGGTTGGGAACAAAGAGGAAGGATCAGTAGTTGTAAAATGTGGCTTTGGTGAGAAAAATGATGCTGGAGATCACATGATAGAATTATTTGTTCATTCCAAATACCTTCTTTAGACATCATAAGAGATGACATATTGCATTAGGCAAATCTGTAGCACAAGACCTTTATAAAGTGTTGAAGAGCAAAGATAACAGCTTGAGGACTGAGATGTGCCTGACCTAAGCCATGATATTTTCAGTAACCTCATATGCATGTGAAAGTTGGACAGTGAATAAGGATACTAGAAGAATTAATGCTTTTGAGTTATGGTGTTGGAGGAGAATATTGAAAGTATCATGGGCTGTCAAAAGAACCAACAGATCTGTGTTGGAAGAAGTGCAGCCAGAGTGCTCCTTGTAGGCCAGGATGGCCCAACTTCGTCTCTTATACTTTGGACATATTGTCAGGAGGGACCAGTCGCTGGAGAAGGATATCAAGTTTGTTAAAATGGAGGGTCAGAGAAAAAAAGGAAGACACCCAGAGAGATAGATTGGCAAAGTGGCAGTATCAATGGCATCAAGCGTGGCAACAATTGTGAGGTTGGCCCAGGACTGGGCAGTGCTTCGTTCTATTGTACATAGGGTTGCTATGAGTTGGTACCAACAACAATAATCAGCCCAGTGCTCTGAGGACACAAGCTTGTTCCTTTATTTGAAGAATCCTAACATTTTGGTTAGAATTTTGAGCAAATGCAACCACAAGCAGAGGTCCAATTCATCAAATTGTAGCAATTTATACTTGCTCACAGTATCAAGCATCTTTATCTTCATCTGGATGAGTTGTGGTCAGCTAGCCATCCAAGCTAGGTCAACTGTGTACTAGTGATAAGTTTAAGAGCTCACGCATGCCTTCTGTACTTCACACTAGCTGGCTTCTTCCCTCTCAGATCTAGCCACCAGTCAGTGTCCATGGGCTCCAGACTCACACATCTCCCTAAACTTTAGAACACCCAGTCCCTCCTCTTCTCTCTCTCATCTGTGGATCATTGGGTGTCAATGGAACATGACCAAACTCAGCCCATGTCTTCATTGCTGCACTTTTCCTATTTCCACTCACAAGTAGACTAGGATGATCACGGGCAAGCATGCTAGACTGGTCTCAGGTTCCTTTTGAGTTTCAGTCTCAGAAGAGGGTACAAAGCTCTTTTAGGGATGCTGATAAATGCTTAAAGGCTACTCCACCCTGCTGTAAGTTTTAACCTGAAGGCACTCAGCTCTAGCTTCCAAATTAAGTACCAGGAGACACCCCATTTCACAAATGAGCATCTTACCCAAAGGCACTCAGCTTTACTTGCTTCATGGACTGGGAAGCCAACCACTCTGGTGCTCTGGCTCTTGGTTCTTCTACTTCTGCTCTCCTGCCACTGCTCTGCTACCCCTCCAGCATCACAGCCATCTGCTCCTGGGTTGAGGTTCAGTGTGCAGGTGCTCTTGGGAGCATCAAATCTCTGGCACTTCCCTGCATATAAGCCAAGCAGATAGAAAAGTTGAGAGACCCAGTTTCTTGACGTAGGAAGCTATCAGTGTGGTCAAGGACTGAGATAGCTGTGGGTGAACTCAGAAGCAAGCCCAGAAGATGTAGATTAGGATGTCAGCAAAATCTGCTCCCCATAGTCTATTCTCAGACATTTGACTCACTGGGGGATGGAAGGGGGTGCAGATCCCACTGAGTGACACTTCAGAGGTGTTGACACCAAAAGGATTGTCTGTAAAATTTTTGTGCCGTATTTAAGTAGAAAATTTATAATTTTCAATTAGACTATTCCTGTAGTTAGTTTTAACAACACATTTTTCATAAGGTCAACTTATATAGATATCAATATAGCTTCAATGCTAAATCTCTATGCTAATTTACTTTTTGAACCTTCAAATGTGCTCTGGTCAGAGCTGTTATTATTATCCAATTACAGTGACACTTGGAATTACATAGTTTCATCTTCACATGCTGTAAGCACATGCTTTTGCTTTTGTTATTGCCAGTGATTTTATAGTTGTTGATTTTGTCAAACTTCCTGGTTTTTTAGCTACAATATTTTTGTAAATAATATTTATGAATCTTTATCATGAACCTTTTTATGAGTATGATGTAGTAATTAAAGAAAAATAAAGAGAGCAGTAAAAAAAAAAAGGCTTGTGCTCAATGACTAATAATATTATCATTCAATAAAGAAAGATTTTATGAAACAACTTTGTTACTCGTATTCATATGATCTAAGAAATATTACTTTAAGTGTTTATTACATATTATTCTTTGATTAAAATTGATAACAAACATTGCTAAGGATTCTGTATGATGTTGTACAGGAGGAGGTCCATGGTAGGAGGGTGACACCTGAGTTACCTCATTGGGTGATGCCAACCTTAGTAATATCACTGCTTTGTTGTTGTTAAGTGCCACCAAGTCGGTTCCAACCCATAGCGACCCTATACAGGGTTTCCGAGGAGTGGCTGGTGAGCTTGAACCTCAGACCTTGCAGTTCAAATGGCTTTGCAGTGTGGCTCATTAACCCACAGTGCCACACCAGGGCTCCACTGCTTTAGGACTCAGTTAATGAACGCAAATCATAACCCCACTAGGTTACCAGTGTATAATTCTGTTTTATTTAGCTCATCCACTTGTTTCAAATCAACTGAATGACTAAAAGGAAAAGTACGAAATGACATTAGTAGCACATCCTAGTAATCTTACAAACAGGCCTGAAGCTAGATAATTCTCACAATTTTCCCATTTTGAATATTCTTCCTGAGGATGTAAAATGTTGATAATAGAACCCTTTCAGAAACACGATGTGGCTCCTTACTAGGTCCCTATTGTCAGTTTCTTTGTTCACTGGGAGAATTTGCAAGTGGTCAAATTGGACTTCAGAACACCGTCTGATTATTGACAAATATTAAAAATAGTAGTAGTTATTGTTATCTTTTACTGAGTGCTTACCATATTCCTAACACATTCTAAGAATTATCTCATAGGGATAAGGACAACCCTGTAAGGGATATATTGTAATGATCTCATATTACAAGGCAATTGAGATAGATGTTATCCAAAGTTACAGATTTAGTGAGTGGAGAAGCTTACTGTCTGGCTCCAGAGTCCCTTGTTCATTGGAGTAGACTAATCTTCTCGTGGTGCTCAATCCAGCTACAGTACCCATTGAAACCAAGAATATCTCTGGTCCCTATCCCTAAGATTTCTGAATCAGAAACTGAGGGAATGGGCAGAAAGTGAAACTGATCTCTCCACATCTACAATTCTTCTCTTCAATCCATTGTCCACACAGCATCCAAAATAATATGTAAAATACATAAATCAGACAACAATACAACCCTGCTTACAACCCTCCAATGAAGTCCCATTGAACCTAGAGCAAAGTTCATATTCTTTATCATTGCCTACAAGAACACAGTTACCTGTGAGCCTGGCTTTTGCCTGGAACTAAGCCCTGTTTATACTTCATTTTTTCATCTACAATTACACTGGTCTTCTTTCTGTTCCAGAATAGAATGCCTCACTATTACTCACCTTAGTATGTGAGCATTTTCCCTTCTAGCCATCCAAAATACTCTTCTTTCTGGTATCCTTACTTACAATCATTCAGATATCAGCACAGAGGCTACCTTCTCAGAGAAGCATCATCTGATCAACACTCATTTTCATCCCAGGATGTTTATTCCATCATGCTCTTCTGTTTCCTCCATAGCATGTACTGGTGGTGGTGGTGATTATGTGCTGTGGAGTTGGTTCTGACTCATAGCTACCCTGTGTAGGGTTTCCAATGCTATAAATCTTTATATGAGCAGAAAATCTCATCTTTCTCCTATGGAACCGCTGGTAGTTTCGAACTGCTGACCTTGAGGTTAGCAGTCTGACTCATAACCACTTTACTCCCAGAGCTCCTTTTAGCATGTACTACATTAGAAAAATTAGCACATTTATTTTTAAGTTTACATATATACTATCTGTCTTACTGGTTCCTAAACCCACCCTCCAAATATAAAATCTGCTGGGGTCAGGAATTTTTGTGTCTTGTTTCACTGCTCTATCCCTATGTTTTGTTACGTTTAGTGCCGTCAGTTCTGACCTGTAGCGACTCTGTGTAGGGTTTCCGAGGAGCAGTGAGGAGGTTGAACTGCTGAACTTGCAGTCAAACCGAGTTTGCAGTCCAGTACATTAACCCACAGCACCACACCATAACTATCTCTCTATCCCTAGTGCCAGGAAATTCCTGGCACATAATTGGTGGTATGTGTTGTGTGCATGGAGTCGGTTCTGATGCATAGCCACCCTGTACAAGGTTTCTGAGGCTGTAAATGTTCCTGGGAGCAGAAAGGCTCATCTTTCTCCTGTAGAGTGACTAGTAGATTTGAACTGCTTACCTTGTGCTTAGCAGTCAACTCATAACCCACTAGGCTACCAGTGCTCCTTGGTATATAATAAGCACTCAATAAATATTTGATATATTTATTAACAACTGATAATAAAAGTAACACCTGAATGAATGAACAAAGGGATGAGAAATTCAGTTACTTTACCTTAACTTACCTAACATTTAAGGATCCCTGGTATCATTGTGGATTATGAGCTGGAATGTCAACTGCCAGGTCAGCAGTTTGAATCTACCAATCTCTTTGCAGGAGAAAGGTGAGTCTTTCTGCTCCTATAAAGATTTACAGCCTCAGAAACCCTATACAGAGTTGCTATGAGTCAGAACTGACTAATGTTACATAATCATCACCACCAGATAACATTTGGCAATACTTAAAATCAGTGTATAGCTCTGGCAGCTCATGTGATTGTTCAAAATTACCTCAGATCAAATGTATGTCGTGTATTTTGAGTAAAACATATTTTTTATTCTCAAAGTCCTGCTTTTCTCTTTTATTCATGGGGAGAAGATAGCATAGGAATTGTTTGAAGAGGCAAATAAGCAGACAGTGGTTTATACATTTTTTAAGCTTTTCTGAGCAAGTTTTGATCATCAGACAATTTTAGAAATACCTTCTCCTGCTAGCCCCTCTTGACTCTTCTTCTTGCAGGGGAATGGAAGAGGAAAGAGTGTTAGGAGAAATGATTCGGACTCATCTTCAGGGATGGAAGTGATACCAAAACCTGAGCAGTGGGCACCGTTTTAAATTTGGTTCATTTGAACTCTTGGACAACTGTGGTATTTTAGAAAATGCTTGCTCCCAACAGGTTACATCTAGCTTCTTTCACTAGGCAATACATACATATTAATCATGAATAAGACACATTCATTATGGTGGTGGTGATGATGTGCTGTGGAGTAGGTTCCGACTCATAGCGAGCCTGTACAAGGTTTGCGAGGCTGTAAATCTTTAAGGGAGCAGAAAGCCTCCTTTTTCTCCCATGGAACAGCTGGTAGTTTTGGAACTGTTGACCTTGAGGTTCACAGCCTGTTTCATAACCACTGTGCTACCAGAGTATATGCACCATAAATTCTCTATTTTTCATTGAGTCTCTGGCAATAAAAAATAATACTACGGGTATATTGACAGTTATTTAGTTATCCTTTTGAAAAATTAGGAACTTGGGATTTGTTTTGTTTTTTTTAAACCAAATACAGAGGTGATAAGTTCTGGCAAGGATGTGGAATCATGTTTTTCCACTGGTTAATGGAGTGGAGAAGTAGACTGAAAGAGATGCATTTGACTGAACTGCAGCTGTTGTTAGTTTCTGAGTGCTGAGAGTCTGTTCCACATGTGAATATCTTGGAACTGTCTTATCTGGAGTCCGTTTTGACATTTAAAAAAGTTTCTTGTAGCCTTTGGTAATTCACATTCACATAGAACTGTGGTTTATAGTCACTTGTCTGTAATATTACACATATACTTGTATACAATATAAAAGACAAAATGTATGACCATCTCCTTAATGACATATCCATAGTTTTGGCACTTACCTAAGTTTAATGCAGACTTTCTAAAGAGTTCTAATTTATTAAAAATAAAACCCTAAAACCAGAATTGATGGACAGCTTCTTTATATTGCTCTAACATTATTATATTGTCCTTTTTTTACATTCAGGACATTTTAAGATTTGTCATGTCTGTGAACTTGGTTACATTTATTAGCCCAGATGGTTTTTTACCACATGAACAATTAATATAATTGGAGAATATGAAATGTTTATGTCAAGACAAGAAGCAGTAGACGCTTCAATGTGGTGACTTTGCAGGCAGTGGAATATATTTCACCGTGTGCATCCAACCTCATCCTTCTCCTTCCCTTCCTTTTCTGTTTTATATTAAACCGAAAAGAAAGGGAGTTCACGAAGGCACTGAGAAAGTGGCAGTTTCTTATACTAGATAGTGTATTTCTAATTTCCATATATTTCCTTTGAGTGGAATGGCTCTGCGAGCACAATTACCTTCAGTCTTGACAAGTGTAAAAAGGTAAATTTTGCCAGTGTCAGATTGAAATGTTACACTGACTTTCCTGAAGCTGCCATGATGGGTGACAAAAGACAGAGATGTATTGCATCAGGTGAAGTTTTGCCATAATTTGTTTTCCTTATGATGAGATCCTGAGCAAGAAAATCATATGTCAAAGTGCATTAGCACTACCTGCTATCAGCACCCTTAAAGGAATCAGCAGTAGATGGTCTCTTTAATTTCCTTTGTCATATTCGTTGTTAGAAGGGTCTTTGCTAGAAGAAAATCAGTCATGAGCTCTGAAGACACTATAATGAACTCACATTTACATTCTTTACCTAGATGTCATCTTCCTGTATGAAATGGTCTGCCAACTGTCCATAATTACCCCATGTTACTCTATTTTGGAATATATAGTATGTATGTGGTGCTGTTGGATCAGCACTGGACTGTGAGCCATAAGGTCAGTGTTTCAAACTCACCAGCTGCTCCTTGGTGCCCTATACAGAGTTGCTATGAGTCAGAGCTGATTCGGCAATACTTAATAACAACAAGGTATTCTTTTGATAGGGGTTACATTCCCTCGCTACCAGTTTGTCAGTACTGTGGTGGTTTGTGTATTACTGCAATGCTAGAAGATACGCCATCGTTATTTCAAATACCAGCAAGTTCACCGTGGTAGAGCAGTTTCAACAAAACTTCCATACTAAGACAGCCAAAAATGAAGAACAAGGAGGCCACTTCTGAATAATTAGCCACTAAAAGCTGAATAGCAGCAAAATGCTGTCTGATATAGTGCCAGAAGATGAGCCCCTCATTTTGGAAAGCATTCAAAATACAACTAAAGGAGAGTTACCTCCTCAAAGTACAGTCAATCTTAAAGATGTGGGTGGACCAAGGCTTTTGAAACCTCCATGTACTGATGTGGCATTACTCGAAATAAGAAGAAAAAACTGGAAAAATTAATTAATCATCAGCATGTAGAATGTATGAAGTATGAACCTAGCAAAATTAGAAGTCATCAACAATGAAATGTAAAGTATAAAGATCTATATCTTAGGCATTATCAGGGCGAACCAATCCCTGGATATCGTGCTTGGTAAAGTAGAGGGCCAATGAAAGAGAGGAAGATTCCATCAAGATGGACTGACACAATGGATGCAGTAATGGATTCAAACTTAACAACTGTGAGGATGGCACAGGCTCCTGCAGTCTTTCCTTCTGTTGTGCATAGTGTCACTGTGGTGGTCACTAGGAATTGGAGTCAATTCAACAGCACCAAACGACAACAGAGCAGTTAGTTATATGCATGCCACACTATTTCTGGAGAGTTTTCCTGATATCTGAAAAATGCATTTCAAAATGCATACCCCCTCCCCCCCCCCCCAAAAAAAAAGATGACTATATGCTAAAACAAACATGGTGGGTGGTGGAGACTATATGCTCTAGAGTCTGTTCCAACTCACAGTGACCCTGCATAGGCTTTCTGAGGTAGTAAATCTTTACAGGAGTTGAAAGCCTCATATTTCTTCTGCAAAACAGCTGATAGTTTTGAACTGCTTACCTTGAGGTTAGCAGCCTGACTTGTAACCACTGTGCTACCATAGATCCTTAAAACAAGCAAAGAAAATTGGAAATGGTAAGATCTATGTGATGGATATGGGGAGCATGGTGGCACTGTAGGATAAGCACTGAACTGCAAATCATAAGGTTGAGTCCACGAGCCTCTCTTCTGGAGAAAGATGAGACTGTCAGCTCCTACAAAGATTTATAGCCTAGGATACCCTACGCAGGATCACTATGAGAAATAACTCCGTGGATGTTGAAAATAATTAGTGATATATATATATATATATGAAATTTTACCATAGAATTTTTCTCCTTTTTGTATGATTGACTATTTTCATAATAAAATATTAGGAAAATAAAATACTATAACTAAAAATGACTTTAATTTGTATAATGTTTATGCATTTTGGAACGTCGTTCATTTTTCAAATGCAATTTAAAAACTTACAGGATGAATTAGTGAAATAGGAAATTGTAAATTTTAGATTCAGCTTCTTTAAGATTAGAGTCCTGGTATGGAGCTCCACCATAAGGTCGGTTTGAACTACAAGGCTGATGGTTCAAACTCACCAGCCGCTCCTCGGAAATGCTATACAGGGTCGCTATGAGTCTGAACCAACTCAACAGCACTTAATAAAAATCTCAAAGATTAATTTTAAAGTCTTTTATATTAATGAAAACCACTCATGATTTGGAAATATAATTCTGAGATATTTTTATTCTTTTATAGAAAACTGTCCCTTAGCTCCTCATTTTCTTACTCTTTCCTATGCCTATTTTCAATGTTTAATTTATGCTCTGGATTAATGCACTGGACTGCAAGGTTGGTTTGAACCACAAGGTTGGTTCAGACTCACGAGTCACTCCTCATAAACCCCATGGAACTGATTCAACAGCACTTAACAACAACAACAATGTATTAAAATAGCATTATCTGAGTTCGTATACGAACTAATTGCTTTTTTTTTTTTTTTTTTCAGTTTAAACTATATAAGGTGGAGACATTTAGAATTTGAATGTTACCTGATATACAATTTTGTAAATAATTGGCATATCTGCAGAGTTAAAACATTGGTTTGTCTGTTACAGATAATTTTCTTCAATTAATTGTTGTTAAGTGATGTCGAGTGAGTTCTGATTCATAACGATCCTGTATAGGGTTTCCGAAGGCTGTTGAGTTTGTACTTGTGACCTTACGTTTCAAACTGACCTTGAGGTCAAGTGCTTATCCTATGGCACCACACCAGTGTGCTGTTAATTACAAACTTGTATTCTGCAATCATAAATATGGGGTGCTGTTGCCGTTAAGTGCTATTCAGTGGGTACCAACTCATAGCAACCCTATATAGGGTTTCTGAGGAGCAGCAGGTAGGTTAGAACTGCTGACCTTGTGGTTTGCAGTCTAGTGCTTATCCTACAGTGTCACACTATAAAAAGGAGTCCTGGTGTGGTTTGGTGTTGTAGGATGAATACTGAACTGCTCACTACAAAGCCACCAGCTGCTCCTCAGACCCTATACAGGATCGTTGTGAGTTCTGAAACAACTGGAGGGCATTTAACAACAACACACTACTATAAAAAGTGACTTTATTTTAAATGAAATGGGAAGATGTTATAGGCAATGCCTCAGCTACCCATTCCCAAGCAATTGTACATTTTGATTAAAAGATGTATATCACTAGAGGAAATACTTGAATTAATGGACAGAGCTGAGCTATTACATCTTTTTAAAAAAAAAGGTATTTCCCTCTTTTTGGAAAAGGGAGCCTCTATCTGTTTCACAGAGTCAGCAACACCTCCAATTGGTATAGTGCTATAGGATAAACACTGGACTGATAGACTCAAGGTCAGCTGTTCATATCCGCCAGCTGCTCCTTGGAAACCTTATACAACATCACTGTGAGCTGTGTTGGAACCTACTCAATGGCACTTAACAACCACAACAACAAGCAGCAACATTTACAGTTCTAAACTCCAGAATTCTGTTTCTTTCCAGTGACTACAAATTCAATTTAGCTGTTTTTGAGATATTCAGTTATTATAATACCAAAGCACTACTTGTATTACAATATCAAATGTCTTTGAAACACAGTCATGGTCTGTATAAATAACGTTAGGGAGACCATGGACTCATTTATCCTGATTTTGTAAAATTTCTCTTTCCTACCAGGAAAATGAGTCTTCTTTGCATCCAAGTTGAGTCTTATTTAAACCAATTTCTCCATAAACATTTCCACATATTAAAATTTACTAGAACTCAAATTGCTGCATGCCTTTTATGCTGGCATCTGGGAATGCTGACACAAATAAGATGTGGTCCCTGTCCTGAAGGAGGTCATACAATTATGGCTAATATGAAACGTTACTGTTTCAAAATGGAGACGGGGTCAAATATTTAAGCGGGGGACTGTTCCGTGTAGATTGAGATACTATCCATCTTCTTATGACTCTTTTTTTGAAAGTATCATTGAGCCCATAAATGTTTTCTTGCATATTTATTACTGCACAGCTAAAATAAAATTAGTTCCTTCTAATATTTTTAGAAAATAGAAAAGGGCTCAGTATGCAAATTTTATTTTTAAATCATTTAAATTTTGTTTTTTATGGGTGATTATGTAGTACAATAGAATGAGCAATGAAGTTGAGTCAAACAAATCCTACCTTCTAATGTTCAATTATTAACTCTATGATCTAAGCCTCAGAAACCAATTTAAATTGTTCAAGCCTCTTTTTCTCAGCTGTAAGATATGGGTAATATATCCAAATGTTGTGAGGAGCAGAATTTTAATAATAAAGTAATTCATAAAATTCCCAATGGTATGAATACTGGTATGATGCTGTAGGATCAACACTGGACTGCTAACCACAAGGTTGGTGGTTCAAACCCACCAGCCTCTCCTTGGAAGCCTTATACAAGCTCACTATGAGTCAGAACTGATTTAACAACACTTAACAACAGGAATCTAACAAGTGGCTGTTGTTTCTGTTGTGTTGCTAAGCACTGTTTAGTCAGTTCTGACTCATAACGACTGTCTATAGAGTTTCTGAGGAGTGACTGGTGGGTTTGAATTGCCGACCTTGAGGTTTAGCAGTCCAGTACTTATCCTGTAGTGCCATAACAGGACTCCAACCATAAGTATAGGGGTTGTTATTGTTGTTGTTAAGTGCTGTTAAGTTGGTTCAACATAGAGATCCTGTTTATGGTTTCCAAGGAGAGACTGGTGGGTTTGAACCTCTGACCTTGTGGTTAGCGGTCCAATGCTTATCCAATGGTGCCACACCAAGACCCTGGTATAGGAGTTAAGTGCTATTAATGTTGTTTTGATAGTGGTAATTGTTGAGAAGCAAACTGTGAGACAAGTCTAGTATAAGTAGTTTATGTAGGAAGCAATTCCAATAATACTGGTTGTTGTTGTTGTTGTTAAGTACCGTGGAGTCGGTTCTGACTCATAGTGACCCTGCACAGAGGCTGCAAATCTTTACGTGAGCAGAAAGCCTCATCTTTCTCCTGCGGAACAGCTGGTAGTTTTGAACTGCCGACCTTGAGGTTAGCAGCCCGATTCGTAACCACTACTCTACCAGAGCTCCTTAGTAATACTGGTGTATAAATGAAAATGTGATAAAGAGAAAGAAAAAAGCCAATAATAAAGTGGACAACTGGAATTTAATGATACTGAATCCTAAGAGACATTGTAGAACATTCACCGAAGGGTCATTCCACCCTCGAGGTAAGGAGCTGGCTGTTAATCAAAAGATCAGCAGTTCTAATCTACCAGCTACTCCATGAGAGACAGATGAGGTTTTCTGCTCCTGTAAAGATATACAGCCTCAGAAATCCTATATAGGGTCTCTATGAATCAGAATCAACTCCATGGCACACAGCCATCATCACGACCAGAGGCAAGGGACTGGGATGTTTATTCATTAATCCTTGTCAATGATTAGTTGAAGTACGCCCCCAGGGATCCTTAAGTCCTTGGCACTTACAACCTTTCTGGTGGTAGGACAAGCACTGGACTGCTAACCACAAGTTTCAAACCCATAAGTTGCTCCTTAAAAACCTTAGACAAGGTCGCTATGAGTCAGAATTGACTTAACAACAGTAACAACAATATGGTCTTTGGTAGTTAGAGGAAGCCCTCAGGCAGTGAGAAACAGGTACTGACAGATGGACTTAGAATGGCATGCACTGAAATACTCAGAGCACTAACAGCATCTGTCCATACAAAACTGATGATGATGATACCATCTGATATAGGTAGACACATTGTATGTCTTCTCGGAGCAAATTAAACAGGTAAATTTAAATGTTGAGAGAAGTCTATTAGGAAAAGAAGGCACTGTGGTCTCTGCTTATCCTCACGTACCATTTGTCTTAGAAGAGTTTGGAATTACTCTGGCCTAGGCCATGAAGTCATTTTCATTGGGTAGAGGAGTCTTTGTACACGTCTTTTGTCTGAGTCCTGGGTAGGTTTTGTGCAGTGATATCTGTCCCTTGGTGTTGGGAGTCCTGTGTTCATTACTTTGAACTCATGTCCTAGAGCAACATGTACTTAACCAGCCAACACTTGGTCTGAGGTGATCTGGCTCACTTAATACTGATGATTCAACATTAAACCAAAGCTAATGAACAAGAGGAAACAGCTCCACCAACTCCTCTTGCATTGTTTGAGAAGATATCCCACCATCTTCCAGTTTAATTATGGGATGTGGTTTCTGGGCAGAAGAGCAAGCGAGACCTGCTTTCTGTATTTTGTTTTGTTCATAATTGAATCATAGTAATTAAGCAATCATGCAGGGTGTAATTAATAACTTTTATGAACATTAAGATAGTGCATTTCATAACATCTAAATGTTTTGTTTGTTAAAGTTCACTTTTCAGAAATTGGAGTAGTTGTTAGGAAACACTATTAATTTGAAGGTGTGGAGAAAAGAGATAAGGTTCTTCTTCTAGAATTATGTATGTTCAGGTAACTATTATCTTTGGGAAGCACTGAAGATGTCTTATGTAATAAATACCATAAGGTATATAAGCCATAAGCCATTATTTACATAAAGGGCATGGAGACACCTGTATACATGTACACATCCATTATTTTAATATGTATTGGACACCTAGCAAAGATGGAATTGCACTTATTGGTTGCTTACAGCATCATAGAGAAAAAGGCAAACTCTTAACAATTATTATTTTTTAAATTTATAAATGTACTCTATAATTGAAAATGTTTGAATATTATACGGGCACAAAGTATTAAGGGAATGAACGTATTCATAATTGTTGTTGTTGTGTGTGTCATTGGGATGGTTCCAACTCATAGTGACCCTGTATAGGGTTTCTGAGAGCAGCTAGTGGGATTGAACTTCTGACCTTGTGGTTAGCAGTCTAGTCTTTATCCTGCAGTGCCATGTTGTTGTTATGTGTTGTCAAATTGGTTCTGACTCACAGTGACCATGTATAGGGTTTCCAAGGAGTAGCTAGTGGGTTTGAACCACTAACCTTGTGGTTAGCAGTGTAGTGCTTATCCTAGAGAGTCACACTGAGACTCTATGTTGTTGTTGTAAAGTGCCATTGAGTTGGAATATATAGCCATATTTTTTAAAGTCCAGGAAAGCATATTCCCTTATTAATTAAAAAATATTATGGTGTGTTTTTGGTGGAAGTTTGCACAGTAAATTTAATAATTTAACATTTGATAATTTCTATACATATTGTTCAATTACATTGACTTCATTTTCCATATGGTATCAACAGTAACATTATTTCAACTCTAGTGAATTATTCTACTTCCATTAATAAGTTTGCCCCCCACCCCACTCCAGCAATCTTCTCATCTTTCCTTTAGGATACTTACTGAGCCTTTTGTCTCATATAAATAATATATTTTTTTAAAGAAATACAATACTCATGGGTAATAGTATTTATTTTTTGAACCTATTTGTTATTTAACTGAAACTTGGGAGTGGTTATACAGTGGTTTTATCTCAAAGTTTAAAGTATATTTCTGGGCAATAGTCTTATGATCCCTTATAAATTTTGGAAGCCTGAAAATTTGTGCATCAACATTGTTGAAATTAAGAACGATTGGAGCTCTTTAAGTGTACTACAAATCTGTGGCAGATGGCAATATGGAATAATTAGTATAACCTTTCTTGGGTTGACGGTGTCAAGTATTTAGGTAAACTGTTTCAGTACATCACTTACTTAGAGTAATCCTTATGTTGTTGATTGATATGTAATTTGCCTAAATAGGTTAAAAAATTCTTTGGGAGAAAAAAAGCGCAAACATTTTGAAAATCTACTTTTCAACAATGATTAGAAGACAGGTGATATTTTGCTCCCCTTCACACATGATTCTCTTAATATTTTGAAAAGAAAGGCTACTATTTACCATACATTTTTAAGAAGCAAGTTTTCTGATTGTGGGGTGAGAAATAAAGGAGATATATTGCTACCCACATTTTCCATTATTCTTTCCTATGCTGTCACACAGGTCCTTTTTGTTATCCTTACTAGCCTGGAGTCTTGGAGTGGCGCTGTGGGATAAAGCACTGGACTGCAAGATCAGTTTGAAGCACAAGGTTGGTGGTTCAAACTCACCAGCTGCTCCTTTGCAACCCTATACAGCGGTGGCTATTAGTCAGAGCTGACTTGAAGGCACTTAACAACAACAAACAACAACTTAGCCTCTAAGTAGGCAGGAGCACTGGTGGCCTTGTGGTTTAGGCCTTTGGGCTACTAACCCCAGGATCATCAGTTAGAATCCACTAGCCTCTCTGAGAGAGAAAGATGAGGTTTTCTGCTCTCAGAAAGATTTACAGTCTCAGAAACCCTATACAAGGTAGCTATGAGTCGGAACCAACTCTACGGCATGAAGCAGCAGACTTAGACTCTTGTCTATTCACTCAACTCCTCTGTCTACCTGGAGGGATTTTCTTTCTGCTTTTGGTCCAAGTTCCTAACCAGCCCACATGAATATCTCTGAATTCTGAACTCTTATTGTCTGTAGAGTCATTATCATACTGCTCATAACTTGAACATCATCCAATCATTACAAACAATAGCTATCATTATCCAGCAAAATTGTACATGTGCTTATGGCAGCAACCACATATTATATAGCTTTGGTTCCACCCTTACTGGTGCCATCTCTTCATAGGTGCTTACATACTAGGTTCCTTTTTGAACTTTGTACTTCAAACCAGTAGAATTGCCAAGTTGCACCATAGTTGTTTACTGTTCCAGTAATTTGTTGCTTCTTAACAAACCACCTCAAAACATAGTGGCTTAAAACACTAATATATTTTTATAGAACCTGCTACCATCAAATCAATTTTGACTCATAGCCATCCTGTGTAGTGTTTTCAAGGCTGTAAATCTTAGCAGGAGCATTTTTCTTGATCTTGTTGGCTGGACTCAGATCGATGATTTCTGCTCATTAATGGTATATATGAGGTTTCTCTGGAGTCTTGTGGTGCTGTGGGTTAATGCACTGGACTGCAAGATCATTTTGAACTAACGTCAGTGGTTCAAGCTTACCAGTCGCTCCTTGGAAACCCTATACGGGGTTGCTATGAATCAGAACTAACTTGATGGCCCGTGCCAACAATAACAATGAGGTTTCTATATAATACAGTTAGATGAGCGCTTGTTTAGGACTAGAGTGAATGTCCAAGATGACTTCTGTTCCTCCCTGGCCTTTCTCTATGTAATCTGTATATAGCCAAGACTTCTAACATGGTAACTGGACTCCAAGAGTGAGGAGTGGAAACCATCAGTCCTCTTTAGGGATGAACTAAGAAGGTCAGGGATGTCCTTTCCACCGCATTCTGTTAGTTAAAGCAAATCAAAAGAGAAGCCATGATTCAAGGTGATATCAAACAGATCTTGCATCTTGATGAGAGGAATAGTAAAGGCATCTTGCAAAAGGCATGAGTACAATATGGGAAGAATTATTGGCAACTATATTTGAGTTGTGGTGTTGCAGGAGAATACTGAAAGTGCCATGGACTGCCAAAAGAACCAATAGATCTGTTTTGGAAAAAGTGCAACCAGAGTGCTCCTTGGAGGCCAAGATGGCTAGGCTACGTCTCTCATAGTTCGGACACATTGTCCGGAGAGAACAGTCGCTGGAGAAGGATGTCATGCTGGGTAAGGTGGAGGGTCAGAAAAAAAAAGAAGAAGACCCCCAACAAAATGGATCAGCCAGGTGACATCATTGATGGCGTCAAGTGTGGCGGCTGTAGTGAGGTTGGCCCAGGATCGGACATTGTTTCGTTCTGCTGTGCATGGGGTCGCTATGAGTCGGTTCCAACTCGATGGCACCTGACAACAACAACAACAATATTTGGTATTATGATGCTGAAGGATAATGTACTGGACTTAAAGGTCAGTTTGAGCCACAAGGTTGGTGGTTCAAACCCAGAAGCCACTCCTTGAAAACACTATACAGGGTCAATAAGAGTCGAATTGACTCAGCGGCACTTCACAAGCTTATGTGATGTCTGTCTTCATATTTGGCTTTGCTTACTCTTCTTCAGGTTTTTATTGTCCGAACATGGATCATATTTTGCTTTCTGTTTCTGGATGAGTGAATGGTTGCTCCTGATAGTTCTGCCTTTACTGGTGCCATCTTCATTGAGAAATTCAGTTCTTATTCATAAATAACCTATATTATTTCTCTTTTTTTCCTCTTAAGTTTTAGCTTTTTAATTTTATCTTGTAGATATAAACCTATAAAGCATATGATCTTAATTTGGGTGTCTTCAGATGCAGATCTTTATGTTTCAAGTACTTCATTTGGGAGTTGATTCTAGTGAACACAAGCAAGAGAGTTGGGGAAATTGGAGAGGAATAGCAAAACAAGTTAACTAGGAACAATTTGAGGGTGTTTTCTCCTGTGTAACAATGTGATTATGTGCTTCAGAGTTAGTCTGTCTGGTAATGAGTAAATTGGAAGACATTAATTTCCCAGCACTTGTGGCCCATCATACCTACAAGCAAAGTTAACTATTAATGAAAGAAAGTTTTCATACAAAGAGATTTAGGTACTAGCTGATGGACCCACAGCATAGAAATTGTCAGTGTCATGGGAATGTGGATATAGTGTACCAGCAATAATTGCCATATAAACTACTCTTATCTAAGACTATTTCAGAAAACTTGCTTTTTCAGTGGAATTAAATATTAAATGAATTTATAGCATCAGCTAGAATCCATATTTTGGGGACTGGAAGAATTAAGAAAGTTGTTTTTTTTTTTTTTTTTCAAATATGCTTTGACTCTTTCTGGTGTCTGTATTAGTTTTCTAGCTTCCTTATAGTAACTTTATAATGAAATGTACAAAAACCTGGAGTTTGAAAACCAAAAGGGAAGAACACACTCAGCATTCATTAAGCTGAAAGAACTGAAATAAATTCAAACCTTGGGTTGCAATAGTTAAGGATTTTATGGGTAAAATATTGAATGATGTTAGAAAAACAGAATCACTGTAACAAAAGGAATTTGTTGATGTTCGGTCATTTCAAGAGGTACCATATGATCAAGAACTGGTATTATTAAAGGAAAAATCACCAGCTGCACTGGAAGAATGTACAAAAATACAAGGCTTCAGGAATTGACAGAATACAAATAGAAATGTTTCAACAAATTGAAGCATAACTTGAGGCAGTCACTGGTCTACGTCAAGAAATTTTTGGAAGACAGATACCTGGCCAACCATTTGGAAGACATCCATATTTGTACCCATTCTAAAGAAAGATGATTCAACAGAAAGCAGGAATCATCTGACAATATCATTGATTTTGCATTCAAGTAAAATTTCAATGAAGATAATTAAAAAACTATGGCAGCAGTACCTTCCTAGGGAATTGTTAAAAAATCAGTCCCGATTCAGAAGAGAACATGGAATGAAGGCTATCATTGCTGGCATCAGATAGATCTTGGAAGAAAGCAAAGAATACCACCAAGATGTTTGTTGTTGTCATCATTGTTAAGTGCTGTTGAGGTGGTTCTGACCCATAACGACCCTGTATAGTGTTTCCTAGGAGTGCCTGGTGAGCTTGAACCGTCAATCTTGCAGTTCAAACCAACTTTGCATTCTAGTGTATTAACTCAGTGCCACACTGACTATGCAAAGTCATTCAACTGTGTGAATCATAACAAACTACCAGTAACATTACAAAGAACAGGTATTCCAGAACACTTAACTGCACTCATGAGGAACCTACACAGAGCCCAAGAAGCAGTTGTTTGAACAAAAAAAGGGGATATTGAATGATTTAAAATATGGAGAGGTGTGTTAGAGTTGTGTTCTTTCACCATACTTACTCGATCTGTATGCTGAGCAAATAATTTGAGAAACTGGATTATATGAAAAAAGAATGCAGCATCAGGATTGGGGGAAGACACATTAACAATCTACAATATGCAGATAACACAACCTTGCTTGCTGAATGTGTAAAGGACTTGAAATACTCTCTGATGAAGATCAAATGCTGTAGCCTTCAGTATGGATTGCACATCAGTATGAAAAAAACAAAAGCCCTCACAACTGGACCAGTAAATAAGCATCATGGTAAATTGAGAAAATATTGAAGTTGTCAAAGATTTCAATTTGCTTCGATACACACTCAATTCTCATGGAAGTAGCAGTCAAGAAATCAAAAGATGCATTACATCAGACAAACCTAGTGCAAAAGACCTCTTTTAAGTGTTAGAAAGCAAAGATGTCATTTTGAGGGCTAAGATGTGCCTGACCCAAGCCATTGTATTTTTAGCCACCTCATAGGCATGTGCAACTTGGACAGTTGGTAAGAAAGACCATAGAAGAATCAATGCATTTGAATTATGGTATGGGTGAAGAATATTGAAGATACCACAAACCACCAGAAATACAAACCAATCTGTGTTGGAAGAAGTACATCCAGAATGCTCCATACAAGTGAGAATGGTGAGAATTCATCTCTTGTACTTTGGACATATTATCAGGAGGTACAAGTCCCTGTAGAAAGACAGTGTGCTTGGAAAAGTGGAGGGTCAACAAAAAAGAGGACGACCCCTAACCAGATGGATTTACAGGGTAGCTGCAACAATAGTCTCAAACAACAATAATGGTAGGGACGGTGCAGGACTGAGCAGCGCTTGGTTCTGTTGCGCGAAGGGTTGCTATGAGTAGAAACAGACTCCATGGCACAAGTGGAAAGTCTCATCTTTCTCCCATGAGAGGCTGGTGGCCTGGAACTGCCAAACCTGTGACTTACAGTCTAATACTTAACTTACAGAGTCACTGCCCTCCCCAATATAATCATCGTTGTTGTTAAGTGTTGTCAAGTTAGTTCCAACCCATAGCAGTTCAAACTGACTGACATTGCAGTCTAGCACATTATCCCACCGTGCAACACCAGGACTCCAATGTAATCAAAACAGCATAATAATTAAATAGGAAAAAATAAACAGGAATAAATATATGTACAAACTTCCTTTTAAATTAAAATTAGCCAGGCATTATTTTGTTTTGATTTTTAACTTTTTATTGTGAATGTAAATAAGGATTTTTCAATCAGACATATTCAACTGTTAATTGCCTTGCTTAAAGGCTGTCATTACTATTTTAGTTATTTTATATGTGATTTATTTTATTGAATCAGTTATACATGGAAAAGGACTTGTACTTTTTTTTTTTCCATAAATTCTCAAGGAAAGATCTGAATTAATATATATTTAGTTCTTTACCCAATCCTGGTAAGTAGGATTTAGTCATTTGTTCACACAACATTTATAAGGTATTTATCTTATCTCATTCACTGTGCTACTTGCTGGAGATGCAAAAAGCAATAAAATGTGATTCTTGCCCTTGAAAGCTTAAATCTTATAGTCACTCAAACAGAACTGTGTTGAAATCTCTTAACTTATAGTCATTGTTGGTAACATACACTGCAGTCACCTGCGAAGCTTATAACCACTTTCCATATCAATTGCACCTTAACTCCATGAAGTCAATTTGCTCATCTTTGATCTAATGACTTTGCCTTTCTTTTCTTTTACTTTCTTCCCCATCCTTTTCCTCTTCCCTGTTCTCTCCCTTCTTTTTACATAAAGAAGGCTTAGATGTGTCACCAGCCTTCCTTTAAGGACAAGTTTGACAATGTCTTCTCCTACCAATAGCTTTAGCTAAAAGGACTCCCAAGAAAAACAACTCATAATGATTATTGAGCCATCACAGGTTCCCAGAATGATACCAGGTTCACAATATGCCCTCTAAGCCTGATGGCCACCTGTTGTTTTTAGAAAAAAATTGAGGGTTTGAGCTCTCACTCCACAAACACCTGTGTTGCTACACGTCCCTGTAGCCTCATTGCCTAGAAGTGTGTCTGCTCATATTTAATCAATCAATAAATGTATAAATGACAGTAGAAAAATCATGTAGTGAAGATGTAACAATGATAAATACCTTTGCCATTTTCTTGTTATAAGTCTCTTGATAAGCAACTTGATATCATTGTAATTTAACCCTTTTATTTTCTTTTAAATAAGAGTGTTGACTTAATAGTTTCCAAAATTCAGTGTTATTATTTCTTTGCCTCTCTTCATTTTCTTTGTCTGATTTTACCTGTGTTGCATTTTGGGCAGAGTAAGCTTCAGTTTAAAGAAAACTTCTGCTGTTAAAACAAAGTTTTTAGGTGATTTTTAAGAACCCTTTCTAGGGGGAAAATTTTGTGGGGGGACGGGGAGTCAAAGAACTAAAGAAAAATTATTTTGAAAAACAAACATATAAAAAACAAATTGAAGACTAGCACATTTGTGTGTTCTTTAAGCATCCAGTAAGAAGAAGTCTTGTCTTTCAAACCACCTTTGCTGTTTTGGTGTTTTTGAGAATATCCAAAAATATGTAGGAAACTAAGAGAAACATCACTAATCTAAGGTCTGAAAGTTCCTACTGAGCACGAACTTACATATTGAAGATTCCCATAGAATTCTAAAATCTGCTGGAATTTGAAACTGCAAACTTATTGACAACAGGAAAGGTGTCTTACTCTTTTTTTTTTTTTTTTGCTCCTGTTATGGATTGAAGGTATCCCTTAAAATGAAGTGTGGTAAATCTTGTGGATATCATGTCAATTAGGAATTTGGTTATTGAGGTCATATCAGTGTATTACAAACTGATCACATTTGAGATATAAAAGAAGCATATCAGGAGCAGAGACACAAGTAGAGATGGTGGAAGATATATACCACACCACATGAAGAGCACTGAGGAACCAAGGAAGAGAAGCTGAAAGGATCATGGTACTTCCTCTAGAGACATCAGAGAGAAAAGACCTTCACTAGAGTCGCTGCCCTAAAATCAGACTTCTAGCCTCCAAAACGGTGAGAAAATAAATTTCTATTTGTTAAGACCACCCACATATGGTATTTCTTTTAAAGCAGCAGTAAATAATTAAGACAGATCCCTAGCACTTTATGACTTTATGACTTCTTAGCGTAAATAAGGTTCTTGGTTACTTTTTGCTGATTTAATGAAGGACTAATTTAATGAAGGACTAGCTGAATATTCCTAGAAGAAAGCATCATACATAAGGTAGGAGAATCCTAGCTGGCAGGAAACCAGGAGGTAGGTATGGAGTATCACAAGGTGACTTAGGCCTTAGGTGGGAATTGAAAGTAAGGAGCCATAATAAAGGGAGGTTGAAGGCATTGCCTGAAACCCTTATCTTGGATCAGTGTAGTCAGTAGTTTTGTTGTGAGGAATAATTATGCTCTGGCATCCTCACAGGACTCACTTTCAACTAATTACATTGTTTTTTGAACTGTGCATACTTACTGTAACTCTATCTTTTTATCCAGGAGATATTCAAGTTAAAGGGGGGGAGGGGATATGATTTGCTGTTGTTTTATTTTCATTCTGAGTAATTGTATGTGAGTGTGAAAGTTGTATTTTCATCAATGTAATTGTTATATCTATGTGAATGAATTACTTATTTATTATGAGGTCTCTAAACATGCAGTAGCATAGTCTGTCTTTCTCTTTATAATATTTCATCATGAAGGTTGTTTTAGGGAAACATGTAAAATAAGACTACATTTGCCCTAGAACTATGAAAGAATTAGTAGAATCTTTTCCATAAAATAGTACATAGTTGTGGAATATTATGTAAATTACATCGATTTGTGATTCAAGAATCCCATTGTTAGGACATTGATTTAAATAATGATGTTAAGTTATGTATGTCAGAAAAGATGTCTTACTTCCATAGCAATGCCATGAAATGTTTTCCTTTTCTTGTAATTGGATCAGAGGTAGAATACAGGTTAAGAGCAATTGTCTTCCATGCCATAATTTCTGACAGAGTAAGTTATGTTGAGGAAAAGAAAGAAATATTAAGTTAACAATAGATTTTTGTTTATAAATATGTCAGGTGACCTGGGTAAAGAGTGATTGGGAGTGATCAATTTTGCTATTGTAATTGTTTTCAATCAGGAAGATTACTGAAGCAGGTGGGTTATCATGCACATCACCTGAAGAAAAAGAACAAAGATCTAGGGCTGATTTCAAACAAAATGTTTCTAAGAGTTGTATTTGAAATAACGTCATTGCACAAATTTTGTGGTGGATTGCCTTTATGCACTTGAATTGTTTTATAAACTATAGGAAGATAGAATTTTTCTATTTTTGGAGTAAAATTTAAATTGTAAAAGATAAAAAAAGGCAGCTTAATACAACCTCAGTTGAATTTTATTAAACTTAAACCTTAAATGAGGTTTTTTTAACTAACAGTTATCCAGTTTCTGCTATAAAGTTGTCTACAATTCTTTTGATTACTGTATATGCATGGATAGATGGAGTTATTTTAAAGCTGAAATGCCACTTTTTTTAGTGATATATTTCATTTATTTTCAGGATATTACTGAATGAATATGTCATTGGATTAAAAATGATTCTTTTTTCTATTCCTTTTCACAGATAAAATGATAGGCTTTTTGTCTTTTCTCTTAAAAATGACAAGCGTTTTTCAATGAGTGTGTCAGAATGCATAATGACTGGCATACTGAATCTATACCAGCAGATCTGTTTTTCTCTGTATTTCATTTGATCTTAGTTACAGTGATACTGTGACTCCTTGATTATTTTCTCCAAAATTATTACTTTTCTCATTCATCTAAGTATCAGTGATCCATTGAATCCTGTAACATGTCTAACTTGTATTTCTTTATCTTCATAAAAACACCGACAAACCCACTTTCATTGAATTGATTCCAAATCAAAACAACCCTATACAGGGGTTCTGAGACTTTTATGGGAGCAGATAGCCTTTATGGGAGTATATATTCTTATATTTCTCCAGTGTAGAAACTTGTGGATTTGAACAACTGACATTGCAATTAGCAGCCCAATGCTTATCCCACAGCACCACTAAAATTTAGATGATTCATATCTCTGGGTGGAATAGGGGCATATGGTTCATAGGAAGTTCCCTCTTAGTCAGGAAAGTAGCAAAGGATGAAGCCGCACTCCTGAAATAAATTTAGCCTCAAGAAAGGTAAAGTGCACGTGGAAAAAAAGACATTGTGGTACAGAATAGAGGATTTCAAAACTTTGTTAAGAGACTAATTAGAAATACCTGCTCCAAAACCATTGTACCAGAATTTTGAGTTCTAGGGAATATGCAGTTGCATAATGTCCATCAATGTTGGCAATACTTTGGGTCAGGACTTGGCCCAATTTAAAGTATAACAGGAGTCTTTCCTTCTAAATTTAACTACTCTAGTATTCAAATCATTTCCCATTTCTCAGGGGCATGGTTGTCCATCTGCCACAGAGTTCAAGTGACTTTTCAATGTTGAAATCCCTGGCTCTCAATGGCACTTAAGATTCAGCTAGCCATAGACTTCACTCACTAGACTATTTTATCACCACAGGACATGTGCAACTGTTTTTACTCTTTCTTAATCTTTGAATTTGCAAGCTTAGTATATGATAGCTGCTATTATTTTGGGTTTCTACTATCCCTTTCCATATCCCTATACTTTCCTAGATGTTCTCTTCATCCCTAAAAATCAGTATTTCTCTTGTCTCAGAAGCTACATATAAGTCATTCACAATTTGTAGATCACCCTTTGGGAAATAGCTAGATTCTCAGAGTAAGTAATGACTGCTGACATTTTCCTTGATTCTGAAGGGTGTTGTCAGGCTAGATGAGAAAATGCTTGTTGAGTATGGAGTGCTTTGCTCTTATCACCACATAGCTGGGAGGCTGAAGCCCAGAAAAGTGAAGTGATTGGCCAGTGGTGAATCAGGATTACAATGTGAAGAATCTCACTTTCTCTTTCAGAGTACATTCAGTCAGCCAAACTGGACTTAATATTTCAAGTGCTCACTTGTCCCTGTAGGCCAAGGAAGAACATTTTTGATGGCAGGTTGATCTTCAGAAGGTCTGCTTAACTCTAAACTCCCCTTCAGTTTACAGAGAACACTGGGGAATAGAGAGGGATGAGTATGTATTTAGTTATTGGACTTCTACTGTTAATATGTAAAGGATATTTTTGGTAGTGCCTTTAGTTTTTCTATAGATAATTTGAAGTTTTCTTTTAATCCTGAAGCAATTCTTTAGGCAAATAGTACATAATTAAAATAGCAATTCTTAAACATTGTTCTTAAGTATATCTTTAGAAAAAAATATAAGTAGAATATGATGACTTGTAATAAAATATTTATAAGGAGAGTTAAATGTCATCTAGTCGGTTTGACTCATAATGATCCTGTATAGGGTTTCCAAGGACTGGCTGGTGGGTTTGAACCACCAACCTTGTAGTTCAAACCAACCTTTTGGTACAGTGCATTATTCTGCAGTGCCACATCAGGACTCCTTAAGGAGGGAAGAGGGTTAGAATTTATATATTTATAAAAAGTAAAACCAGTGGAGACCCCCCCCCCAATTTTTTTTAAGTATATTTCTACTTTGAGAAGAGACATTTACTTATCAAAAATAGATTTGGGATTTAAAATATTCTTTGGATGGTATTTTCTATTGCAGGGTTAAGATTGTATCCCTTAAGTTAGAATTTGGGGGGATGGGAGACATCTAACTAAATGCTTGTACTCTTGATACATATATATTCAAATGCAACTATTGTGTCAGTGCAAAATCAGGGGTTGAATAATCAGGAGTTGAATATATATATATTCAATATATATATATTCAAGTTATATATATATATATATTCAAGTTCGAAACTACCAGCCGCTCCGTGGGAGAAAGATGAGGCTTTCTACTCCTGTAAAGATTTACACCCTTGGAAACCCTGTACAGGGTCGCTATGGGTCGGAACCGACTCGACGGCACTTCACAACAACAACAACATATATATATATATATATATATAATCACTTACCATTTTCTGTTAGTTAAGTATATGAAAGGCACTTCACACACTTCCATTTAAACCTTTGGGAGAATTATCAGCATAAGGAGCCCACATGTTACAAAGAAACTGAGACTAAGACGTTAAGTATCTTGCCCAAGATAGAACTGAGACAACTCTAAATTAGGTTCTCCTACTTCAAAAACCCACAAGTCTTCTTGTTCCCACAAGGAATACATCCAACCAACATTCCATTTTAGATGTTGGCATCAAGAATAGTTTGGAAAATGACATAGACACCTTCTGTTATGTCAATAAGATTCTGGCTATATTATGCACGAGCTTACTACATGACTGCGAAGTATTAAAATAACAACAAAAGAGCTCAAATAAAAACTCAGTTTACTTCATATGCCTTTATTAGAGCATTTTTTCTTGCCTGTGTACCAGTGTGTTTATATGATGGGTTAGGGATGTGGGTGGAAGTTACTGCAATTAGATTTGCCTCAGGTAGAATGCTGACATCAGTTGTAATGAGATTAAAATCTTCTACTCAGCTGTTGTTTGAAATACTCTGTTGTGTTCTCATCCAACTGTTTTAACTAATTGAAGTGACTTAACCATATAATTATTTTCAAATGTTTACAATTACCTTTAGATAATATAAATAAATGTTTGCCTAAATATGAAAAACAAAAGGGATAATTTGGTACCTTCTCTCTAACACAAGGGGGCTTCAAAAAGTTCATGAAAAAAAAAAAAAAAGGAATTTAAAAAGAATTTTCCCACAAACTCTTTGAAGCCTCTTCTTAATATAACTCTCCTAAGGTATTGGAGGGAGTAAGACAGTATATCCACAAGGTTAAAGGACATAAATTGGTACTCTTTGAATACTAAAATCAAAGAGAACTTCCAATTTCCTTAAAATGCAGTACCCATACTGCCCCTAGGTCCTTTCTATTAGAGGTGACAAACCTTGACATTATACAGCAAACAACATAGAAAGACTGAAAGATCAAACCAAAAAGGTAGTCTTCATAGGGACCTTGAGACTTGAGAAATTATTGGTGATGAACTTCTTGGATATTCTTATTCCTTCCCTTGTATGCTAGATGTGGTGATGCAGAAACTTTCAGTTTAGAACTGCAAACTAAGAAAATCTTCTTTTATCCTAGACAGAAGTCCAATAAAAAGGTGACTTAGAGGAGCTATGGTAGCGTAGTGTTTACGAATCGGGCTGTGAACCACAAGGTCAGCAGTTTGAAACTACTAGCTGTTCCGCGGAAGAAAGATGAGGCGTTCTGCTTCTGTAAAGATTTGTAGCCTCGGAAACCCTGTACAGGGTCACTATGACTCGGAACCGACTCCATGGTACTTAACAACAACAACAACAACAACAACAACAAAATATACTATGGGATCAATGTGAAGCTAATGTCCTCCCATGTAAACTGTTGCATAATGCCAAATAAAGCATTTAAAATAATAATAATAAAAAAGGTAACTTAACAATGGAAAAAAAAAGAAAGGCAAACAGAAACCCCCCTCGACAATTTCAGTGCTACTGACCAGGAAGGTGACACACCTAGATTTTCATTCCCCTTCCAAGTGCTGTTGCTACTGTTGTTAAGTGCTGGCAAGTAGGTTCTTAGTCATAGCGACCCCGTATAGGGTTTCCAAGGAGTGTCTGATGAGTTTAAACCACTGACATTGTGGTTCAAACGGAACTTGTGGTTAAGTGCTTATCCTACAGCACCACATCAGGACTAGGTGGTATTGGCAGGGAATATGGGAGCTAAATGTTTGTCCATTGCCTGGTAAAGAGAGCTGGTACTCCAATTCCCCTATTGAGATCATGTCTGTGGATCAGAGAAGCAGAAGCAGGAGGCACTCTGGTTCTCCCCAGAAAGCCATACCCACTACTAATTGAATTTGATTTACAGACACCCTATAGGTCAGAGTAGAACTGCCCCCATAGGGTTTTCAAGGCTATAAATCCTTATACAGACTGCCATATTTTTCTCCCAGGGAGGGCAGATGGGTTACAGCTACTGACCTCTTACTTAGCTGCAGAGTGCTTTAGTCAGTGTGCCACCAGAGTGCTTTGGATTCTCCAACAGAGGTAATTGGGCTATTAGCTGGATCCAACAGCAGCAAGCTGAGTCTCTTTTCCCACCTGGCATAAATGAGACTGAATAAAGCTATAAAGCAGGGTAATTGGCTCTTTTGTTGAAACATTATACATGTTAAAAGCAGATGGTGAGTTTGGGGGAAATGCTGGACAGAAATCATTGTTTAGTAATTTCACTTTGTTACTTAAGCTGCACCCAGATATACAAAAATTGAAAATGGGATCAAAAGTAGACCTCTAGAATATTCAGAGGCTGTCCCTCCATTCTTAGGCTGTCCCTCAGATTAGATGTGTCAGATAGAGTAAATTCTGCTTGTCTCTGTGATTCTGAAAGATAATAATGAGGAACACATATTAATTTTTAAATGTCACAACTCATTCCACCAGTGTATGTCAGTCGGTTTTATTATTTTAAACAATAAATCATTCTATGCTTGACTATCACAAATACCAATTTCTTCTAAATGATTTTCTTGAGAATGTTATACAAAGACTAAAAAAAAAAAAAAAACTTTTTATAGTGAATTGAATGAAGGTTTAGAGAACAGATCGTTGGTTTTACAAGTCCAACAACCACATACTTTGTTTCATTTCAGTGATTACAAGCCCCTCCATGAAACAACAATTATCCCATTTCCTCCCTGTGGTTCCTATTTCCACTATGCCCTTCTTCCCAAACACTCTGAACCTTGTCCCCAGGTAAATGTTGCCCTTCTGCTCTTGAGTGATTGACCGTTCCATGGTGAACGTACCCAGTAGTGTTGTCCCCTACATACCTATTCACCACTTGGTTGAAAATTAGGTCACAAGGGTGAGTTTTGTTCCTGACCTGAAGGCTGACTTAGGGCCATAGTCTCAGGTTCCTCCAGCCTCTCTGACCAGGTGTTTTGTGTGTTTTTTTAAATATAATTTTGAGTTTCATTCTACATTGTCTCTCATTCTATCTGGGACCTTTTGATGTGATCCCTTTGAGAGCATTTGGTAGTGTTAGTCAGGCACCATCTAGTTCTTCTGGTCTCAGAGCCATGGAGACTGATGTTCACATATTAATGTGGATCATTAATGGATGTGGATCATTAATGATGGATCAACTAATTCCATGCATCTTCCATTTTTATCACTCTGCTTTCTACTACCAATGGAGAGACCTAATAACTGTACCTTAGATAGCCACTTATGAACTTATAAAACCCCAGTCACTAGTGTAGTGGTTACAAGTTGGGCTTCTATCCTCAAAGTCAACAGTTTGAGACTACCAACTGTTCCACAGGAGAAAAATGAGGCTTTCTGTTCCCTTAAAGATTTACAGTCTCGGAAACCCATGCAGGGTTGCTTGAATCTAAACCAACTCCGTGCACATAATCACCACCATCACTCATCAAGTAGTATGTAGAGCATTTTCATTGTGTGCTGTTATGCTAGTCTACCATGGTGTTCCCTGAGACTCCAGGACCAGCAACTAGTTGTCTGAAGTTGTTGGGCAATGCCTAAGAACTTTTCATCATTTTGTCCCTTGCATTCTCTACCATATTCATAGCTGTGTTTGCAGGAAAAGGTAAATACCCATATACAAATATCCTCTGTCAAACCCTTATATATTTGTGGTTGGACTCCACAACTCTCCATCCCATACTCATTCAACCTGTGTATCTATCTATCTACTTGTAGCACATTTCTATTGTGAGGGTGTGTACATAACAGTATTTACCTCTATCCCCTTTAACCCTTGCATTCCTCTCTGTGTCTTCACCTGTCTTCGCATTCTTCTGCCAACCTTCCTCTTGTGGTATACTGCCTTCCCTTTCACCTAAGTTAACAGGTGTGCATCTTCTAGCCAGTGGACTACACTCCATTCCCTCCTACCCCTGGTAACCATCAAAGAATGTTTCTTTTAGCATGAAAACCTTTTTTT
>NW_006408557.1:935506-937260 GCF_000296735.1 Chrysochloris asiatica
TCACAGAGTCCTGGTATGGTGCTGTAGAATAAGCACTGGACTGCTAACCTCAATGTCAGTGGTTCAAAACCCACCAGCTGCTCCTTACCCCTGTAAAGGGTTGCTGAGTTTGAACCAACTTGGCTGTACTTAATAAAGAAAACCAACGCTGTAAATTTATAATCTTTTGAGTTGTTGTTGTTTATTTTCACCTGTCAGTTCCTTGTACTGTGATGGCTTGTGTGTTCTTGTGATTCTGGAAACTACGATACTGGGCAGTGTTTTGTTCTCTGGTGTGTATGGTTGTTACTGACTCGAAGGCACCTAACAACAATTGTCAAATTGATTCCATATGCTAACATTTATTTTAACACTAACTCCACAGAGTCATTTGTTTTCAAAGTTCATTTTACAATAAATAAAATATATTGAATTCTAATTTGCCTCGTTAACTCTGATGTACCCTCTTCTTATTAGTAGATTTTAGATTTTGAACTTATTAACCTACCACGAATTTCAGAAAGTATTTCCATAGAATAAAGATTGATTTATTTTTATTAACCTTAAACACCAGTAACTTTAACAGATGGACTGTCAGATTCAAATGAAATTTTATTGCTTTATGATAATATGCAGTCATTAAGTTATGGCCTAGGTAGATTAACACCAAAACTCTGGGAGTCTTACAGTTTGGTATCTAGATAGATGTACATGGTGAATTGTAATAGTATCTACAGACAAGGAACAGCTATGTTTAGTATAATTTACATATAACATATATGATGAATTATTTTATAATCTAAGATAATGATACTATATAAAAACATTTGGTTTGACTGATTTTTAGATTTATTAGCCTGATTAGAAAGCTATCATTTTCAAATTGTTCTTTCTAGATGTCTTTACTGTTGAGAAATTTTCATTCAATCACAAGTTACTCTATAATTATGGACTAGAAACTGCTAGAAAAGTTTGGGTTAATATTTTGAATTATCTGCTAAATTCTAATATTTTATATTTAGTATCCTAACATTTTCTCTTTTCATGGACTTTTAAATTAAAAAAATGGTGACCTTAAAACTTACATTACATTTTGGGACTTGTTATAGAGATTTTATTATTTTTTTATTTTCAGTAAAGGACATGATTTCTCCATGGATTTTCATTGCTCGTTTGTAATGTTAAAATGTTTATTTTATTATATAACAGCTGAACTGTAGCATGCATTCTGATGATAGTCTTATTTTTCAGTTTGCATTGATGTCTGTAAATACTGTACTGATGATGAAAGAACACTGTAGTGCATGGAACAAATATAATACTACATGTGGATTAGTTGAAAATAATATAAAAAATTATCATATATGCTTTGAAGAATATTCTCTGGTACTGTAGCCTCTCTACTAGGCTTTAAATTGTAATTCTTATGCCATACATAAAACGTAAATGTTACAGTCTATAGGAAAAGCTGAAACAATTGGAATGAAAAATACAAATTGCCCCAATAAATTATTTTAATGAGAATTCCAAGTTTAGGTCAATGAAGTAAATCAACCAGAGTGTGCAGCATAATCTTTCTTTCCTTTTTTTTTTTTAATCTTTAACAGTACTAAGCAATAATCAACAGTTTACTGATTTTAACAGGAAACACATTACTCTACTGCCATCTGGACACCCTGAATAGAACCTATGCTTCTAGATGAGGGAAAGAATAATGATTAGATAGATGTTTTGGCAGAAACCACCCTTCTACCCCCAGTTTTTTTTTTTTTTTT
>NW_006408557.1:937840-939367 GCF_000296735.1 Chrysochloris asiatica
TGGAAGGCACTCAAAATGTGACTGGGGAAGAGCTGCCTCCTCAAAGTAGAGTTGACTGTGATGACCATGGAGTAAAGCCCATGGGAGTAAAACCTGTGGAACCTTCATTTGCTG
This sequence comes from Chrysochloris asiatica, assembly GCF_000296735.1. NCBI lineage: Eukaryota > Metazoa > Chordata > Mammalia > Afrosoricida > Chrysochloridae > Chrysochloris > Chrysochloris asiatica. The sequence continues at coordinate 937,955 of NW_006408557.1, forward strand.
ACGGGGCACAACTCAAAATGAAGAGAAACAGCTATAAACATCCATTAATAATCAGAACATGGAATGTACGAAGTATGAATCTGGGAAAATTGGAATTTGTCAAAAATGAAATGGAACGCATAAACATCGATGTCTTAGGCAATAGTGAGCTCACATGGATTGGTGTTGCCCATTTTGAATCTGACAACCACATGGTTTGCTATGCCAGGAATGGTGTTGCAGTCGTTGTAAAAAACAACATATTCAGATCAGTCATGAGGTACAATGCTGTTTGTAATAGGATAATATCCATGTGCCTACAAGGAAGACTGGTTAATACAACTATTATTCAGATTTAAACACCAACCACTAAAGCCAGTGGGGATGAAGTAGAAGAATTCCACCAACATCTTCAATCTGAAATTGATCAAACATGCAATCAAAATATATTGAGCATTACTAGTGATGGGAATGCAAAGGCTGGGATCAAAGAGGAAGGATAAGTAGTTGGGAAATATGACCTTGGTGACAGAAATAATGCTGGACATCGCATGATAGAATTTTGCAAAATAAATTATTTGTTCATTAGATAGCATAAGTGATGATTATACATGTACACCTCACCAGTTGGAATACACAGAAATCAAATTGACTACATCTGCGGAAAGAGAATATGGAAAAACTCTATATCATCAGTCAAAACAAGGCTAGAGACAGATTGTGGAACAGACCATCAATAGCTCATATGCAAATTCAAACTGAAGCAGAAGAAAATGAAAACATGTCCACGAGAGCCAAAATGTGACTTTGAATATATCCCACCTGCATTTAGAGATCATTTGAAGAACAGATTTGATACATTAAACACTAATGACCAAAGACCAAAAGAGTTGTGGGATTACATCAAAAACATCATACAGGAAGCAGCAAAAGTCATTAAGAATACAAGAAAGAAGGAAAAGATCAAAATGGATGTCAGAAGAGACACTGAAACTTGCTCTCCAGTGTAAAGATGCTAAAGCAAATGGAAGAAATTACAAGGTACCAGAGATGAATAGAAAATTTCAAAGGTCAGGTTGAGAAGACAAAGTCAAATTTTACAACAAAATGGGCAAAAATCTGGAGTCAGAAAATCAAAAAGGAAGAACATGCTCGGCATTTCTCAAGCTAGGGGAACTGAAGAAAAAAATTAAAGCCTCAACTTTTGTTATTGAAGGATTCTCTGGGCAAATTATTGAATGATGCAGAATGCATCAAAAGAAGATGGAAGGAATACACAGAATCACTGTACCAAAAGAAAATGGTTAATGTTCTACCATTTCAAGAGGTAGCATTTGATCAAGAGCCAATGATACTGAAGGAGGAAGTCCAAGGTGCATTGAAGGAATTGGCAAAGAACAAGGCACCAGGAATTGATGGAATAAAAATTGAAAT
>NW_006408557.1:940662-941962 GCF_000296735.1 Chrysochloris asiatica
AGTGCTCATCCTACAGTGTCACACTCCATAACTGTAGTTGACCGGAAATCTTGAGCATGTATTTCTTGGGATAACTTCCTTTTGTTTGATAGTGGTGTCCAACAATCTTTTGGATGCATATCCCTCTTCTGGAATGAAAGAGAAGTGATAATGTCTTGCATCCAAGACTCTCACATTGAATGAATCTTTAAAGTTAATGAAATGGCCAAGTCCTTTTATTTAGTAGTCAAAACCTGGTAATAAGTCAAATGTTCTTCACTAGTGGTTCATTGTGTTGTAGCCTCAAAGCTTATCTAAATTCATCAGGGGTAAGAATCAGGATCAACACAACTCTGGTTCCTATAAGGTGTTATTGTTGTTAAGTTCCATCTAGTCAGTTCCGACTCATAGCAACGCAGTCTAGTGTTTCTGAGGAGCAGCGGATGGGTTTGAACTGCAGACCTATGGTTTGCAGTCCAGTGCTGAAACTCAGTATACCTTCACTTTCTTTATTATTGTTATTAATGTGAACTGAGTGATAGTTTATATGGGAGAACATAGACTTTACACTATTATTTCATTGCAATGATTACAGTCTCGTCCATGCATCATCATTCAACAGTATTTGTTTCCGTTCCCTCTGTTTTTAAATTTTTGGGGGGGAGGTGTACACAGAAATACTCAGGAATATATAATCATTTAAACAACCAAAGGGCACATTCTGCAAGCCTGCCTCCTGGCCACCAGCACTCAGTCCCTCTCTTTCCATGAGTCTGGTGTCCTCAGCTGCTCCCTCTCTCCATGTCCTCATCTCTGCCGTCATCTCTGGTGTCACTGCTTCTCTGGATAGGGTCCTGCATTCCACTTGTGCTCGTCTCCCTTGATGGTCCTAGGTTCCTCTGTTTCTGGACTGTAAGATTAACTACTCCCCCTTTTTGTTACAAACTTCTACCTTTACAGTTGTGAGAGTTGAAATTAGTCATGATAACAATTACTCACTATTGAATTGTAAGAACCTTATCCCCATCTCTTTTCACAAGGCCTGCCTAGACAAGGTGAAAACTATTCAGTGTGGACACTATCTTCCCCAGCATACTCTGAAACTAAACTCCCTCTTGAAAAATTGTAAGTCAGCCACTTTGTGCCTTTATATATAGCCCCCTCATTTTTGGTAGCCATTGTCTAAGTTGCCCATCCCTTGTTGTTGTTATGTGCCGTGGAGTCGATGCTGACTCATAGCGACCCTTACAGAGTTTCCGAGGCTGTAAATCTTTACGGGAGCAGAATGCCTCATCTTTCTCCCGTGGAACAGCTGGTAGTT
>NW_006408557.1:943202-948045 GCF_000296735.1 Chrysochloris asiatica
CCTCGAACCTCTGACTAGTCTTACACGGTCTGCAACATCATACCATTTCTTCATTGCTGCCTTTCCTCCTCTTCCACTCACCAGTGGACCAATGTGGTCGCCAACAAGTTTACATGCTGGCTCATGTGTTCCCTTTAAGTTTCAGTCTTGGATGGCGGTTTGTGCTGAAGGGAGTTGATTGCTTGCCTTGCTGGCTTCCTGGCAAACAACTTGCTTATTCTTGTAGTAGCCTATCATACTTTCATTTTTGTTTGTGTTTCTGCTGATCTTTCTTTGAAGATGTATCTTCTGTTGCTCTAGCTGTTCCAGGCTTGTCCTTTCTAGTAGGAATATCCCACCTCAGAAGGTTCTGGATGAGGTTCAGGATTCCACCTAAGGTCCTGTACTCTGCAAAGGCTTTGCACGAGGCCTATTTCACTGGGCAAGTTGTAGAACCCCTTTTAAGTATTCCAATCAGTTACAGGCTGAAGACAGGCTTACAAGCTTTCTGTAATTATGTTTCCCGGCATTCTTTTCTATCACACTCAAGTGTCTATTTTACAATAGAAGGCAAGTATACCTTCACTTTCCAGTTTCTTCACTATTCCTGACATCAGCCATTTCCCATCATGGCGCTTTCTACTTCTTTTGTATGTTCAATTAGTTATTGCAATGGCACATAGAGCTCATGGACCATATTCACAGTTACATGTTTTTGTTAGGAAAGTAACAGGCTTCAAGTTTGGATTAGGATTAATGTGGAAGAAACAGGAACAAGTTGGGACCAGAATCAGTAAGTGCTCATGCAAAGTTAGGGAGGTATGTCCAAGATGGAGGGTGTGTTTCTCCTTTCTTCACTGCAGGGCAGTTTCTAACCAGGACAGGTTTCTCAGCTGCCTTCTGCCATCAGTGCTCTGTACTGCTAACAAGTCCAGCTTAGGACTTCAGGGCTGCTCAAGTTCCACATGGTTCTGCTTCTCTGCCAGCCCAGCTATCAGCCAGCACCTATTTAAGCTGCAGCTTTTTTTTTCCAAGTTAACTGGCTCAGCTCCTAGCTGGCAATTGTCTCTGCTTCAGCCTTTTATTCCAAGCTTGGGAGGGCCATACGTGTCCCAAAGGACATGTGCTCCACTTAGCTCCTGTCAAACAGGAGACCTCTCAAACCTCTGTATCAGCCATTTCTATAACCCAGTCCTCATTAGTCACAAGGCAAGGCTTCCCTCACTAGATCAAAGCGCAACAAATCCTCAGTTACCCATGAGCTGTCAATCAACTTAGATCTTGAGCAAAAATAACATTTTTTTTTTTTTGCCAGTTGAGACCAGCTCCTCATCTGGGCAAAAGTCACATGTCTCTTAGGTAGAACGCAACCTGAGAAGTCCCCCAAATGTTTTTTCCAAAGAACTAGGGAAAAAGTAACAATTACTGCCAATCTCCAAAATTCTTGTTCCAAAGAACCAAGGCAAATTCATGTAATGGAATATCATTTAGTTCCATGTAATGGAATATCATATCAAGAAAATGAATTATTGATACATCCAACTACTTGGTGTATTTCAAGGGCTTTATGCTGAATGAAAAGAGCCAGTATCAATGGGTTGAATATTACGTGATCCTATTTACCTAACATTCTCAAAGTGACAATATTATAGTGAAAAGGAGTTCACAAGTTGCAAGAGGTTAGGACTGAAACAAGATGGTGGCTATTAAGAGTAAATACAAATGAGCTTTGCTTTGGTGATGGAATGAGTTTTATCAGAATCTATATTTTAATAATATTTGTAGAACTGTACATACACAGATACATAAAATGTGCACATATAAAAACTGGTATAATGTTTGCACTTGTGTTGTTAATACTGTACTGCTAGATCAAATTCCTGGTTTTGGTAGTATATTATAACTACATTCATTATAGTTATTTTCATTGGAGAAACTAGATGAAGATTACATTGAAACTCTTTGTGCTACTTTTACAATTTCACATGACTAAAATATTTTGAAATTAAAAAGTTATCAAAACAGTGTACTTAACACAATGATAAAAATAGGGCTTTAAAAGTTTAAATTGAAAAATTCCTTGAGTTTACTGGGCCTGGAGTATTAGGACCATAGTCACAGGGAACCTCAAGGTCAATTTGTATAACATAATTCACAAAGACAGTGTTCTATATCCTACTTTGATGAGTACAAACTGGAGTCTTAAAAGCTTATGAGAAGCCATCTGCGGTACAACTATTACTCTCTGCCCTTCCTTAGCAAAGAAGAGTGAGGAAAATCAAAGTAAAATGGAAACAATTACCCAAAAGACTAATGGGCCACACAAACCTCAGCCTCCACCACCCTGAGACCAGAAGAACTAGATGGGGCCTGACTACCACTGTTGACTGCGCTTAATAGGATCACAATAGAGGCTCCTGGATAAAGAAGGAGAAAAATGTGGAACAGAATTAAAAACAATAAAAGCACCCAGGATTACTAGTCTGATAGAGGCTGGTGAAACCCTTGAGAGTATGACCCTTGATCATTCTGTAGAATCAAATTTTACTGACCTCCATGGCTCAGCTCAGTCTAACAATAGTCAGGCCTATAGGGTGAACAGTAACACCAAGAAGGTGCCCACTCCTTAGAGCAATCGATCATATGGAAGCAAAAGGACGGGGTTTTCCCTGAGATAAACCTCTAAAGGTTGTGATGGATAAGAAAGATGGATGACTAGAAATCGTACACACAGGAAAGAATTGAAAAGAGTGCTGTTATATTGTATGGCCTGCAATCAATTCAATGTAATGAAACAAAATGCATATGAATTGTTGAATGGGAAACTGGTTTGCTCTGTAAATCTTTTTCAAACCACAATAAAAAGTTTTTTTAAAAAGTTATAATTCTTTGAAATGTTAGCCTGTATAAGAAGTTAAATGTTTTATGTGGTATGTTATTTTCCATATTCTTCATTTCATTCTGAATCTCCTCTTCTGTGCTTTGTCTCATGCCCCAAGAGCCCTACTTTTATGGATTCTATCCTTGAGGCCCCTCCTCTTTCACATCTGTATGTATTATGAGACTCTGTTAATTTCTTTCACTCCTCTTACCCCTAAAACTAACGGGAAGAGACAGCTGTCTCCAATTAGTAGGACCTTTGTTTCCCTTATCCCTGCCTGCATCTTTGGATATATAGCCCTTTCTATTAATGCTTTTCCCAGCCGTGCCCTTTGAATGTGCCATCAGTTTCCCATCAATACCCTAATACATTGAGCAAAGCATTGATTTAAAAATGGAATTAAAAATGTTTGACTCAGGAAAATATAATTTATGTGACAAAGACTTATGTTTCATAGTATGCAAGAAGTTCCTATAAAGGAATACTATGAAAACAAATGATCAAAGGAAAAATGCACAAGAATGCCATAAAAGACATTTCAAATGTCCAATAAACTGTAAAAACCATGCCCTTGTATAAGCATTCATAAAAATGAGATACAGGGATTCCAGGAAGATGGCAGTACAAAAAGATCATTGTTCTGACTCTCCCCCATAAATCCAATAAGAAATACAAGAAGGAAACTACAGCCCAATATTTCATATGAATATAGAAGTATAATTTTGCATCAGAATACTAGTAAACAGTATAAGGGATGAGATAATGTTGAAGATAAGTCTTCAGTGAAAGACAATCTATCTACATCAGTTAGAGAGGAAAAATTAATCTTGTTTGTGCCATAATTATAAAGGACTGATGATCAATATTAGAACCGATAGTCAACACGATAGATATTTCAATTGGCTCAGTTTACACAATTATGACTGAAAAATTAAAGTTGAGTCAACTTTATGCTCCATAGATGCCAAAACTGTTGTGCCCAGATCAGATATAGATAAAAAAAGAAGTTTCAAACAATGGTAATTTTGTGAGAATTTCTATAAGAAATCATGAGGCATCTACTTTTTACTCCTGATGTGTTGCCTTCTGATTTCTTTTTGTTTCCTAATCTTTAAAAAAAATCTCTAAAGGGCACTATCATAGTTAAGATTTTGTGTCAACTTGACTTGGCCAGCATGCTCAGTGTATTATCAGTTAAGATGTAGTTATCTCCATGATAAGATCTAATATAATGCAATCCTTCCCCCCACCAATGATGTGAGCTGATGTGATACACTCTGAGCTGATGTAATTATCCTGTGTATTGTAAATCCTTACTTCTGTGATGTTAATGAGGCAAGATACTATCTACTGGATTAGGTTGTATATAGAGTCAGTCTGTTTTGAGAAAAAAGAATCAAAGTAGAGTGCGTCCTTTGGACCTTGGGTTCCTACAATGTGAAGTTCCTACATCCAAATAAAGGCTGATGCCAAGACACAAGGATATCTGCAAGTAATGTTGGGCCTACAGAGAATGAAAGGAGACTATGACCTATCTCCAGGACAGTGCTCTATATTTGTACTTCTAGCCTCTCAAACTTAGAATACATTTTGTTTGGTATATCTGTTATAACAGCGATAGACAGCTAACACATGTATACATTTTTTCCAGTTAATAATATAACATTGACATGGTTACAGTTCAGGACCCTCATTTCTTTAAGGATGGACTAGAGCTTATGTTTAGATATAAAGGTTATGTGTCTTTTTTTTTTAATGCTTTATTGTGAATTATGTGATAGTTTACATGGGAGAACATTAATTTTACATGCATTCTATCATATATCATCTCATTGCCATGGTTACAATCCCATCCATGCATCATCAACCAACCAAAGGGTATACCCTGAAATCCTGCCCCCCCTCCCCGTACCCCCCAGATCTTCAGCACACAGTCACTCTCCCTGTTTGGATCTAAAGTCTCCAGCTGCTCCATCGCTCCAC
>NW_006408557.1:952912-954400 GCF_000296735.1 Chrysochloris asiatica
ACTGTAATTTTATTTGCTGGGATATGTAAAGATAGCTAAAGTAACCTCCAATAAAGGGATGGATTAGATTTATACCCTGATGCAATATAGTGATAATAAAAATAATGAACTAGATTAATATCCAGTAGCACGGAGGTGATATCAAATGTCAATTATGACATGTAGCATTACAAAGGAAGAAAACCGGTTGTAGCTGTCTGTGTATGTGTGTGTATACACCCACTGAAGATAACAAATATTAGTGACTGTTAGAAAGACATGTTTTTGTGGAGCTGCCACTCAACCAGAACATGCTAATGTGGCCATGTTTGTTGTTTATGAAGATGACCACTTTTATTGACTGAGTGTTGATTTGAATTATTATATGCTGACGACAATCTCTGAAACCCTGTTTACATAATTTCTTACAAATACAACAAAGAAAAGATTAAGTAAGCCACATTTGTATTCAGATTATAATAGGCAGTTGGACAGAAAAGGAAATATTCAATCACCCATCCAGATATATCTGTGTAATAAATGTAAATGTTAGACTTATAATCAAAACTCCTAGTTCTGTCTGGTAAACACTCTAGATGCTCCCTCTGCATTATGAATAACATATAGATGCAGAGACAGGTTGTACAGTTTATAATCAAATACTGACATAGCTGTAGTTTTTATTGTACTAGGATGTTGGAGCTTATATTTAGGAATACCAAGTCCTACAGTGTAGGAAATAATATTTTAAAGCATAACACAGATATAGCAGAGAATAATTAAGAACAGAGAGAGGTAACATTTTACAAGCTTTGAGCTACTGGATAGAGTAATCAGCTTATTTTTTTGTGGTAGATTTCTATGATATTTTTTTTTTTCTAGAGATTCAACATCAAGTTAAATGAAAGAGTCTTTTGATTGGATTTATAAAAAAAATAGAAGATTAGTTAAGAAAGAAATATATTCTGGTTAGAGTTTGCTCATTTGTATTTGATATGATCTGACACTGCAAAAGGGCAAAGGATCTCATTATTACCCTGGTCTTTACAAGAAAGGGTCCCAAATGCATGACATGGCAATTGGCCTCCTTTGTTTGGATGGATTTGGACAAAGCTTGCATGGTTAGTGCTCAGTGCTTTTGACAGTATCTTTTAACATCCTTATTATTGTTCCATTTGTGGGTCATTGCAAAGCATTCATGAAGATTTTATGGTTTAGAGAGCAAGTGCGGCTGTTGTCTAATTTGTTGTAATTGCTTAACTTACTCATATAGTTTAATTTACCTCTGAATATGTTCAGCAGCTTAGAAAAAAGGTGTTTGTTCAAATACGAAATCTTTATAATTAGAGAAATAATCATTATATGGGTTTGTACTATAAAAACCTTAGTGGATATTCACCCTGCCTAATTTACCTACTCTTTAAATAACAGTGGTTTAACTTTTTTTTTTTTTTTTTTTTTTAATGATTATGCTAAAAAGTTTAGATTTTCTGAGAGCAAAAATACCTT
>NW_006408557.1:954888-957265 GCF_000296735.1 Chrysochloris asiatica
TTGTTGCCACACTTGAGTCCATCGATGCTGCCACTTGGCCAATCCATCTCGTTGGGGGTCTTCCTCTTTTTCTCTGACCCTCCACCCTACCAAAGATGATATCCTTCTCCACTGACTGGTTCCTCCTGACAATATGTCCAAAGTATGAGAGATGAAGTTTGGCCATCCTGGCTGCACTTCTTCCAGCACAGATCTATTAGTTCTTTTGGCAGCCCATGGCACTTTCAATATTCTCCTCCAACACCATAACTAGCAGCTAAGAATGACCTAGCCTGGTGGACCCCTGGCTTTCCTTCCTCGTCCCCAATTGTCCCACAGACCTCCAATTCCTGTTAGAGCCCCAATACTCAAACTTTGCTTTAAGAACTTGTTAAAAGTGCAGATTTCTTGGCCTTACTCAAAGAACTTTCAATTGTCAGGCCTGAAGAGAGGTCCAAGAAGGGTTATACATTTGTTATAAGTACCTCAGAAGGCAATCAGATTAGAACGCAACTAGTCTCAGAAGTACAATTTGAGGAACAAGGGCCTAAAACCAAAAAAACCAAACCCAACCCACTGCCATTGTGTTGATTCCAACACATAGCAACCCTAGATAGGGTTTCCAAGGCTGTGAATTTTTACAGGAGCAGGGAGAAAAGCAACTCCAGCCATGCATATATATATATATAGCTTAATTTTCCTCTCATTTGGCTTTTTTTTTTTTTTTAATCTAATATGGATATTATTAAGTCTATAGTTAGCATTATTGTTATTGTTGTTATTAAGCGTCATTGAGTCGGTTCCAATTCATAGTGACCCTGTATAGGGTTTCCGAGGAGCAGCCAGTGGGTTTGAACTGCCAACCCTGTGGTTTGAAGTCCAATGTTGATTCCACAGTGCCACATAAGAGTCTAAGCATTTTTGTAGAGACTTATTAGTAACCATATTAGATATGCAGATCAGCCAAATGAGAGGAAAGTTTATGTCAAATATATCTGCATGGCATTATTATGGGAGTCCTGGCATACTGCTGTAGGATAAGCACTGGAATACAAGGTCATTTTGCATCACAAGGTCAGTGGTTCAAACTTACCAGCCTCTCCTCAGAAACCCTGTAGAGGGTTGCTTTGAGTCAGAATCTACTCAGTGGCACTTGACAATAACAAGAAGCATATTGCCAAAAGAAATTGGAAATGTGTGACTTTCTTTTTATAGGTGGTGTCACAGCATCTGTGAATGAACTACTTAGCCAGTGAACATTATGGAAAGTCTCTAAGTATGGATTATTAAGTTAGTTTTAGCTGTTGTTGTCAAGATGGTTCCAGCTCATAGCAACACTGTATAGGGTTTCTGAGTTGCAGTGAGTGAGTTCAAACTACTGACCTCATGGTCCAGTGCATTATCCTGCCAAGCACTAAGTTTTCTTTTATGTCAATGCTGCCTTCAATAATAATAATAATAATAATAATAATAATAATAATAATAATAAAGTCTGCTTTATCAGTGACTAAAGATTGATTAAACATATATTAGGTACTTAATTTATGAATTTGGTCCGTACCATTTCATGGACTCTAATTGGAGACGTAGGAGCAGAAATGTTTCTTGTTCCAAATGCATTTTTGATGTTCCATTCATCAAAATTAGAACATGGATTAGATGTTTGTCTACTCACAGCTCTCTGATAGACATTCTATTAAATTCAAAAAGGAGAGGAATTGTCAGGAATAAGTTTAACTTAAAAATAAGGATTCAACAGTCCTTGCAAATTATAATCATGGCCTTTTTCTCCAATTAAGAGCAACCAAGGTTTTCAATCTTCTGGAAACTTTGCTTGCCTCAGAAATTGCCTGTATATATTAAGCAGTTTTTGTTATTCTAGAGTAAGACAGTATATTATTTCAGTAATACACAGATATGAGAATGCTTTGAAAAGTTGGTAGAAATATTTCATTCTCTTTTCATTCAATTTTTCCATGAACTTTTTGAAGCCCCTTACTTACAGCTGCTGTTAGGTGCCTTTGAATCAGTTCCAACTGATACCAACCTTAAGTACAACAGAAGGAAACAACACTGCCTGGTCCTGCCCCACCCTCAGAATTGTTATGTTTGACATCATTGTAGATGCCATTGTGTCAATTTATCTTATTGGGGGCCTTCTTTTTTTTTTTTTTCAATGTGTTCTTGTGAATTATATGATAGTTTACATGGGAGAACATTAGTTTTACATTCATTCTATTGTATATCGTTTCATTACCATGGTTCCAATCCCCTCCATGCATCATCAACCAACCAAAGGGTATACCCTGCAAGCCTGCCCCCTACACTACCACCACCCCCACCCCCAGTCTTCAGCACACAATCGCTCTCCCTCTCTGGATCTAAAGTCCACGTCATC
>NW_006408557.1:958130-958649 GCF_000296735.1 Chrysochloris asiatica
TGGCTGTACTTCTTTTCAAGACAAATGTGTTTATTCTTCTGGCAGTCCATGGTACTATGAATTCTTCCAAAGCACAAAAATTCAAAAGCACCTATTCTTTGGCTTCTCTAGCTCTGGTAGCATAGTGGTTATGAGTTGGGCTGCCAACCTCAATGTCAGCAGTTCAAAACTACCATTGGTTCTGCGGGAGAAAGTTGAGGCGTTCTGCTCCCATAAAGATTTACAGCCTTGGAAACCCTGTGCAGGGTCACTATGAGTTGGAACTGACTCCAAGGTACTTAACAACAACAACATTCATTGCCCAGCTTTTATATGCATATGTTTGTATATGCAAGGGTCCCTTGAGTCTGCACCGACCCATAGCAATCTTATGCACAGTAGAAGGAAACACTGCCCAACCCTGGGCCAACCTAACTACTACTGCCACACTTGAGTCCATCGATGCTGCCACTTGGCCAATCCATCTCATTGGGGGTCTTCCTCTTTTTCTCTGACCCTCCACCCTACCAAACATGATAT
>NW_006408557.1:960559-965004 GCF_000296735.1 Chrysochloris asiatica
CTTTTCCTTCTTTCTTGTCTTCTTAATGACTTTTTGTTTTCTACCTCTATGATGTTCTTGAAGTCATCCCACAACTCTTCTGGTCTTCTGTCTTCAGTGTTTAATGTATCAAATCTTTTCTTCAGATGTTCTTTAAATTCATGTGGGATATATTCAAAGTCATATTTTGGCTCTTGTGGACTTGTTTTCATTTTCTTCAGTTTCAATTTGAATTTGCATAAGAGTAATTGATGGTCTATTCCACAGTTTGCACCTGGCCTTGTTTTGACTGATGATATGGAGCTTTTCCATTGTCTCTTTCTGCAGATGTAGTCAATTTGATTTCTATTCAATCTGGTGAGGTCCATGTGTATAGTCGTCTCTTACGCTGTCTAAAGAAGGTATTTGAAATGAACAAATCATTGATATTTCAGAATTCTATCATGCTCTCTCCAGCATCATTTCTATCACCAAGCATATGAGGTGACTGAAAATACAGTGACTTGAGTCAGACTTACATTAATCAGAACCACTTTAATCAAACTGATATTTAACACTTTAAAGAGATCTTTTAAAACAGATTTGCCTAAAGCAATTGGGCATATAATTTCTTGATTACTGCTCCCATAAGCATTGATTATGAATCCAAGCAAAATGAAATATTTTACAACTTTAACCTTTTCTCTGTTTATTATGATGTCGTTTACTGTCTAGTTGTGAGGGAAAGAGTTACCTGCCAACTGATTGGAAGGGATTCATATTTGTGCCTATTCCAATGTATTATGGAAATCATTGGACAATTTGTCATTAGTATTACATGCAAAGTCTGGTAGCTTAGTGGTTGCAAGTCGGACTGCTGACCTCAAGGTCAGTATTTCAAAACTAACAGCTGTTCCATGGAATAAAGTTGGAGCTTTCTGCCCCAATGAAGATTTTCAGCCTCAGAAAGCCTATGCATGGTCGCTAGGAGTCAGAACTGACTCCATGGCACACCATCACCACCACCAAGAGAATGTTAAAAACGGCTGCAACAGTCCTTTGACAAGGAACAGTCAGAGGTTCAAGGTGATTCAGATGAAAACAATGACTGTGGAATGTCAGACGGATCTTGACTAAAAGCAGAGAAAACTATGAAGATATTTAACTTTGCTTTATTGACTATGCAAAGTCTTTTGACTGTGTGGATCATGACAAGCTATGGATTACATTGTCAGTAGTGGATATTGCAGAATGCTTAATTGTGCTCATAAGGAACTTATACATAGACCTTGTTTAGACAGAACAAAGGCACGCTGAATGATTTAAAGTCAGGAAAGGTGTGTACCAAGGTTTTATTCTTTCACCATACTTATTCTATCTGGATGCTGAACAAATAATCTGAGAAAATGGATTATATGAAGAACAATGTGGCATCAGAATTGGAAGAAGACTCATTAACAAACTGGGATATGCAGATGATACAACCTTGCTTGCTGCAAATGAAGAGGACTTAAAATACTGATGAAGATCAAAGACCGCAGTCTTCAGTATAGGTTATACCTCAATGTCAAGAAAACAAAAATCCTTCCTACTGGGTCAATAAATATCATGATAAATGGAGAAAAGATTAGATTTGTCAAGGCTTCATTTTGCTTGAATCCACTGTCAACAGTCATAGAAGCAGCAGTCAAGAAATCACATGATGTTTTGCATTAGGCACATCTGCTGTGTGAGAGCGTAGATAACTGAGGACTAAAGTGTATATGACCCAAGCCATAGTGTTTTCAGTGGCCTCATATGCATGTGAAAATTGGATAATGAATTTGGAAGACTATAGACAAATTGATGCATTTGAGTTAAGGTGTTGGAGAAGAATATTAAAAGTATCGTGGACTGTCAGAAGAACAAATTTATGTCAGAAGAAGTACAGCCAGTATTCTTAGAAGTCAGGATGGTGAGAGTTCATCTCTCATACTTCCAATATATTATCAAGAAGGACTAGTCCCTGGAGAAGGCCATCATACTATGCTTTGTAAAGTGGTGGGTCAGCAAAACAAGAGGAAAACCCCCTAGGAGATGGATTAGCACAGTGGCAGTAGCAGTGGGCTCAAGTGTAGCAATGACTGAGAGACTGGCTCAGGACTGGCAGTGTTTTGTTCTGCTTTGCATAGGGCCACTATGAGTGAGAGCTCATTTGATGGCATCTAACAACAATCTTTACAGAAGCAAACTGTCTCATTTTATCCCACAGAGTAGTAGGCGGGTTGGAACTGCTGTCTTTGACCATCGTGCCAAAGGTTCTTTTGTTTTTTTCTTAAATGTTTTATTGTGAATTATGTGATAGTTTACATGGGAGAACATTAGTTTTACATTCATTCTATCGCATATCATCTCCAAAGGTTCTTAGTAGTTCTTGTTAAGTACCATCAAGTCAGTTCTGACTCATAGCCACTCTGTATAGGGTTTCTGAGGAGCTGCTGGTAGTACCAAAACCCTATCTACATGGAGTCAATTATGACTCATAGGGAACCTGTAGAGCTAGCCTATCTTAGGCTGTAGTCTTTATGGAAACAAACTGCCACATCTTTCTCCCATGGAGGAGATTGTTGATATTGTTAAGTGCCATTGAGTTGGTTCTGACCCCATAGTAACCCTGTATAGGGTTTCAGAGGATCAGCTGGTGAGCTTGAACTGCCACCCTTGTGGATCAAATCAAATTTGCAGTCCAGTGCATTAACCCACAGTGCTACACCAGGATGAATTAATGACCTTGCAGTTAGCAGTCAACCACTGTGCCACCAGGAATCCATAGTAAGGAATACAGATGGTGGTAATGGTTGTGACACCAAGTTGGTTTAGACTCATGAAGAGAAACTGCTCAGGGATTTTGAGGCTGCATATCATTATGAGAGCAGAAAGTGTCATCTGTCTCTCAAAGAGCAACTAGGAGATTTGAACTGCTGACCTTAAGGTCAGGATCTCTGCACATATTCCACTACATTATCAGGGCTCCTTAAAGAGTACTCATGTATATTTATTTATTATATTATTTCCATTTTTAAAGACTGTGAAAATTATTTCTGGATTTCTGTACAATGAAATAAAAGTGTCTAAGGCTATTTTAGAGATAAATTAGTGTCCAATTTGAAATACACTAGGCATCTAATCTAAATATTTATAGCCTGGAAAAGTTGGGGCTCTTAAATACTGTTGGTAAGAGTAAATTAGTACAGCTTTGGAAATCTATTTGCTGTTGTTAGGTGTTGTCAAAGTGGTTCCAATGCATAACAACCCTATGTTGTTGTTGTTATCAATTGCATACAATAGAATAAAACAATGCCTCTTCCTGACCATCCTCACAATTGTCTTGTTTGAGCTCATGTTGTTCCTACTGTGTCAGTTTATCTTGTTGAGAGACCTGCACTTTTTCATTGGTCCTCACTTTACCAAGCATGATGTCCTTCTCCAGGGACTGTTTCCTTCTGAAAATATGTCCAAAGAATGGGAGGTGAAAGAGCTAAGGAGAATTCTAGCTATGCTTCTTCCAAGCCAGAATTGTTTATTCTCTAGAAAATCATGGTACTTTCAATTTTCTTCTCCAACCCCATAATTAAAATGCATTGATTCTTCTATGGTCTTCCTTATTCATTGTCCAACTTTCATATGCATATGAGTCAATTGAAAATACCATGGTGCCAAACAGGCATTTTTGCTCTTCAACACTTTTTAAGAGGTTTTTTAGCTGATTTGTCTAATGCAATATGGTGTTTGATTTCTTGACTGCTGCTTCCATGAATACTAATAACGGATCTAAACAAAATAAAGTCTTTGACAACTTCAGTCTTTTCTCCATTTATCATGATGTTATTTATTGTTGATTTGTGAGCATTTTTTGTTGTTTTAAAATTGAGGTTCAATCCATAGTTGAAGACTATAGTCTGAACTTCATCAATATGTATTTCAAGTCTTCACTTCCAGCAAGCAAGGTTTTGTCATCTGTATATCACAGGTTGTTAATGAGTTTTCCTCCAATCCTGATGCCACAGTCTTCTTTATATAATCCAGCTTCTTGGATTATTTGCTCAGCATACAGATTGAATATGTATGGTAAAAGACTACAAACCTAGCACACACATTTACTGATTTTAAACCAGTTAGTGTCCCCTTATTCTGCCTCTTGTTCTATGTTCAGGTTCCTTATGAGCATGATTAAGTGTTATGAAACAACCACTCTTTGCAATATTCTCCATAGTTTGTTTTGATCCACAGAGTTGAATGCCTTTTGAATAGTCAATGAAGCTAAAGTAAACATCTTTCTGGTATTTTCTGCTTTTAGCCATGATCCATTTGATGTCAGCAATAATTTCTTTCATTCTACATTTTCTTCTGAATCTGACTTGACTATGTGGTAGTTCCCTCTGAATGTACTGTTGCAACGGTTTTGGAATTATCATCAGCTTAAATTCCTTGCCTGCGATATTAATTGT
>NW_006408557.1:965509-970487 GCF_000296735.1 Chrysochloris asiatica
TTTTTTTTTTCTTTCCTAAAGCTTTTTTTGTATATTACGTGATAGTTTACATGGGAGAACATCAGTTTTGCACTCATCCTGTCATATTTCACATCATTGCAATGATTATAATCCCCTCCATGCATCACCATTCAACAGTATTAACTTCTATTCTGATGTTTTTTGTTGTTGTTTTGTTGTTTTTGATGTACACATAAACACTCAAGAATATATGAACATTTAAACAACCAAAGGGCACATTCTGAAAGCCTGCCTACTGGCCACAAGCATGCAGCCATTTTCTTTCCATGAGTCTAGAGTCCTCAGTTGCTCTGTCTTTCGATGTCACCATCTTTGCCTCCATCTCTTGTGTTGCTTCTTCTCTAGATAGGGTCCCACATTCCGCTCATGTTCTTCTCCCTTCATAATCCTAGGGTCCTCTGTTCCTTTAATGTAAGATTAACTACTCTCCACTTTATGCTACAAAACTACATTTACAGTTGTGACAATCACAATTAACCATGATAAAAATTACTCACTGTTGAATCGTAAGAATTTTATCCCTGTCTCCTTTCACCAGAACCGTCTAGACAAGATGAAAACTATTCAGTGGGAATTCTACATTCCTCTGTACTCTGAAATGAAATTCCCTCTTGAAAACTTGTAAGCAATCACTTCATGCCTTTATAGCTCCTCTGCCCCACCTTTTAAGGTGGCCAATATCTAAGTTGCCCATCCCTATCAACCCTGTGTACAGAGGGGATACATTTGATCCTTGATGTGAAGACTCCTTCCCTCTTGATTAGTATTTTGAGTTACTACATCCATAAGCATAGGTCAAGCTCATCAAATTATAGCAATTTATACTTGTTTCCTTTATCAAATTTCTTCTTCTATTCGAGTTTAGATCATCAAGCCATCAAAGCTAGGTCAAATGGGTACTGGCTACAGGTTTGGGCATTCTTGTGTGTCTCCCCTCACTTAATATCAGCTGGATGCTTCACTCTCATCTATAGCCCTCTGTGGCTAGGTCCTTGTCCATGGGCTTAGGAATCCTCAGGTCAACCAGCCCTTCCTCCTCTATTTCTCATCTCCAGGTCAATGGGAGTCTACAGAATTTGGGAGTCTACAGAACATGGTCAAACTCAGCCTAAATCTTCACTGCTGCTTAGGGTTTCTGAGGAGAATCTGGTGGGTTTGAATGGCCAACTTTGCAATTAGCAGTGCAGTGCTTACCCTACAACACCATATCAGGGCTTCTAAAGGGCAGACAGACACATGTTAACTTACGTAAAAAGAAAGTAATACATAATAAGAGGAACATGAGCAAAATATGATGAAGTAAAGGAAGAGAGTGGGAAGAGTACAAGACTAAAGGCAACAGAAGTAAATACTATTAGATCTACAACCCAGCAATAGCATTAACCAACAAATGGATACATAGACTGGCAAGCTTAAAAGATAAATTGAGGAGAACAGGGTTATTCCCATGAATATTTTTGTAGGTTTCACAAAAATGATATTCCAACTTGTGCTGTAACTATATTTGTGACTAGAGTAGATCTACAGTGGGCAGAGTTTGAAAACTTCTTAACAATAACCCAACACCTTGAGGCAATGAGTTGTTGGGCTTGGAGCCTCAGGGCTATAGTCTCAGAGATACCAAGGTCAACTGGTATAACCTAGTCCACAAAGAAAATATTCCACATTCTACTGTAGTAAGGTTGGCTGGGATCTTAAAAGATTGTTAGGACAATTTAAGGAAAAGCTATGAGTCTATTCCTCTCCAGGGGAAAGAAGAGTGAAGAAAATCAAAAATACATGGAAATATTTAGTCCAATGAACTACATGAATTTCATTCCTGGAATAACCAGTTGTTTGGGGTGAAAAGGCCATAGTTCACATAGCAGGATGGATTAGGAAAGAAAGAGGAATGGAAACTGTAAACACAGGGAGGAAGTAGGATAAATGATATTATAATGTATAAAAAGTATATGTGAATTATTTAATGGAAACCTGATTTGCTCTGTAAACCTTCACCCTGTTTGCAGTAAAAACTTAAAATATACATGCACAACATGAAATTGCCCCTTTATTTTGACATAGATTTTAGTGTATGATGAGGAGGTGGCATAACCAGATGAAATAACATCAGGATTTTTTATCTCAGGTTCAGATTTGAGTTCTGGTTCTTTCTTTGATAAACTGAGTTCTTAAGACCACTCAGTGAATCCTTTTAGATCTTACTTGCCTTATATGAAACATAGTTACAATAGCACCTAAAGTTAAATTAATCTACTGTGAGCTTCTGGAATTATCTGTTATTTTGTTGTTATTGTGTTTACATGTATGTGTATCTCCTGGGAGCAAATATTTTTGTCTGTCTTATTCATTATAGTGTACCAAGTTCCTGGAACATTGTCTGGCAAGTAATCAGCACTTACCAATTTTTTTTTTCTTAAGTGAAGAAGTTGCTAAAACAAGAATACTGAACAAACTATGAAAATAGAAATTCTATGCACATGCTAGCTGCTGCTTTACTACTGTCAGACTATTATTAAAAATCATCTGAAAACAAAGTCTGGAATTTTGCGCTACTATTTATTGTAGTACAAAATAAAGTTTCATGAACAAGAACCAGTTTGCATAACCAGGCCTAGAGTATTACTTTTTGTTACCCTGCTTCTTGGAGCTAGGGAATTCATACATGTGTTAATTCATTCCTGCATTTATTAATTCATTCCTGCATTTATTAATTAAACACATATTTGTTGAATACCACAATTTCTGCCCCAATAACAGTTCCCAATCTAATAAAAATATTTATACAGATAGTTTCTTTTTTTTTTTTACTATGCTCTGCTAGACCATCTTCTACCCTGAAATTCTTAATATATATAATTTATTAGTCACAGATGATAACTATTAAGTAAGGATGCTATAGATTAGGGGTTAGAATAGGCCACTGAGCAAATAAAATTTTTTTAGAAACAAACCATACTGATCAAAATGAGGTTTAGTTCATTCAGATGTCACTTCCAGGATGTTGTAATACTGGGTCCTAGAGAGTTCTTGTTGCTATACACATATCTTTTTTCTTCTTTTTAAAAAAACTTTTTATTGTGAATTGAGTAAACGTTCACAGAGCAGAGATCATCAGTTTCACATTCAACAAATCATGTACTTTGCTTCAATATATGATTGCAATCCCCTCCATGCACCAACAGTTGACAGCATTTACCTCTATTCACTCCAACCACTGCATTTTGTACTGTGTTTCTGACCACCCCCATCTTTTCTCTGCCAACTTCCGTCCAGTTGTATACTGCCTGTCCCATCACCACCCATGTCAATGTGTGTCTACCCTCTAGCACATGTATAAAAACAACCACATGTCTTTTTGAAAGTGTTGAATACCTCAAAACCGAGTAAGGTATTTTAAAAGTTCTTAACATAGATACATATTGTAAGTTTGAAAAAGTCTAATTGGGTAGTCCTGTACACACACACACACACAAATATATATAGACTCCTGCAGTGGCTCTATCAGTTAAGCACTGGACTGCAAACCACAATGTCAGCAGTTTAAACCCACCAACTACTCCTCAGAAACCCTATACAGAGTCGCTATGAGTAGACGCAGACTGAACAGCAATGGACTGCAAAGTCAGTTTGAACCACAGAGGGTTGGTGGTTCAAATAATAACAATATAAATATATGTATATGTGTGTGTTGTTTATTGTTAAGTGCTATTGAGCAGTCCTAACTCACAGTGACCCTGGTTAGGATTTCTGAGGCTGTAATCTTTGAGGGATCAGAAAGCTTTATGTTTCTGCTGTCGAGAGGCTGGTGGGTTTGAACTGCCTACATTGTGGTTCACAGTGGAGTGTTTCTTCATCCTACAGAACCACTACATTCCATATATATGTGTGTTGTTGTTTTAAGTACCATCAAATTGGTTCCACCTCATAGCAATTGTGTATATAACGTTTCCAAGGATCAACTGGTCAGTTTGAACCTGCGACCTTGTAGTTTAAACAGACCTTTCAATACAGTGCTTATCCCACAGTGCCACACCAAGACTATGAGATAAGCACTGAACTGAAAACCTCACGGTTGACAGTTCAAACTCACCAGCTGCTCCTCAGAAACCCTGTACAGGGTCACTACAGTTATCTTTGCCCACTTGTAGGGGAAAGGCTAGATGGATTCCAGGAGAAAACCCTTAAGACTCAGAGGAATGGATAATTCCAGCCATGAAGATCCCTTACATCCAGACTCACTTGCAACTTATTTGTATAAAACTGTAGTACCATTTTCATCAGGGAATTTGCTGTGGCTCTGTGGGTTAATGTGCTGGACCACAAGGTTGGTTTGAGCCACAAGGTTGGTGGTTCAAACTCAGCACCTGGAAAGCCTATACAGGGTCACTATGAGTTGGAACCAACAGCACTTAACAACAATATTTTCATCAGGGTTGACCTTCTGAGTTCATGACAATATAGCCTCAGCCATGAAGTACTGGCCTACAAGAAGGGACTGGTGCCTTTGGGGATCTGTTCTGCAGAGGGTTGACCAAGAATGACTATATTTTCACTGATGAGATGGTAGTGGTCAAGTGTCAGTGTCTGTGAAAATACAGACGATTCTTGAGGATGTCATTCCTATGCTAGGCTCACTCCTTGGCTACTTACTTGGACTTCCACTTATCTTTTGAACCATTCAGAGTATGACCCAGTCTGAATCTATTGAGCCTTATTCTCTCAGCTGCATTTCTAAATGAGCTATAACATCTACCTGGCCCTATTCATCTAGTATATGGTAAGGTTTGTAGGAACTCATGAGCAAGACAGCCAGTGATCTCAACCTTTTTACCTTGACCACAATGCTTCCTATTTAAATTCTTCAGGGCCCATCACAGTACAGGGCTCTTCTGATTAGAACGGTTGACTTAACTATTACTGCTTTGACTAAGAGAGAGGAATGATATAAAAGATA
>NW_006408557.1:986372-987111 GCF_000296735.1 Chrysochloris asiatica
TTCCTCTGTGGACTTGTGTGATTCTTCTTGTTCTGGAATGCCAATAATTCTTAAGTTATTCCTCTTCATGTTGTCCAACATGAATCTTGGACCTTCTTCAGAATTTTTTATCCTTTTTTTGTGTTTGTTCTTCTATCTCAGTGGTATTGAGACATTTGTCTTCCAGATTGCTGGTTCTGCCTTTCATCTCATCTATTCTACTCCTTTGCCCTTTCAGAGTACTGTCTATTTCTGATATTCTGTTATTGATCATTTGGACCTCTTTCTGTAGGTTTTGAATTGTTTCTAGTGCTGTATCTATCTTATTTCATTGTTCCTGTAGCGCTTTCCTGACTTCTTCCTTATTTTTCTCAACTCCATTTTAAAGTGTTTTGAAACATTTTATAATCATTTTTCTGAATTCCTTCTCATGCATTTTCCAAGGCCTGCCCTCCTTCCAGAATGCAGTCCAGGTCCACCTCTAGATCATTTGTCTCAGACATTTTATCTTGTTTCTGGACATGTGCTGACATGGTCATCTGCTTTTGCTTCTTGGACATTTTGAGTGTTTATTTGTGGCCTTACTACTTAATTGAGTATGTGTTTTGGTATTTTTTATGCTTTCTGATTGTTTCCAGGAAGATGTGATCAAGATGTGGCTTCCTTTTTCATTCTTCTTATTGCTTAACTCAGAGTAACTTTCACAGGTGTTGTCTGTTTCCCTGGTATATGGCAGTTGGTATTGGTTCTTGCCTGGGTT
>NW_006408557.1:987211-990244 GCF_000296735.1 Chrysochloris asiatica
TCATCTATCAGTTTGTTGTACTGTGGTGGCTTGTGTGTAGCTGTGACTAGACGCTATACCACTAGTATTTTAAATAACAGCAGGGGGACACATGGTAGTGAGGTTTCAGTGGAGATTCCAGACTAAGACACACTAGGAAGAAGTAATGATAAACCATTTCTGAAGGATTATTCATGGAAAACCTTATGAATATAGGTGGAACATATGACTGAGGAAGAGCTGCCTCCTCAAAGTAGAGTTTACCATAATAATGTGAAATGTGCAAACTCTCAGGACCTAAATTTGATGATGGGCCACACCTCAAAATGAGAAGAAACAGGTGTAAACATCCATTAATAATTAGATCGTGAAATGTACTAAGTATGAAATTAGGAAAATTGGAACACTTCAAAAACTGAAACGGAATACATAAGGATCTTAGTCTTAGGCATTTGTGAGCCCAAATGGACTGATATTAGCCATTGTGAATCAGCTAAGCATATGATTTATGATGCCAAAAACAAAAAATTGAAGACAAATGGCATCACGTTCGTCAAAAAGAGGTTTTCAATGTCTACTTTGAAGTACCATGCTGTCAGTAGTAGGATAATATGCATACACCTACCAGGAAGGCGATTATTCATATTTATCCACCAGCCACTAAAGTCAGTGGTGATGAAATTGAAGAATTCTATCAACTTCTGCAGTCTGAAATTGATCAAACATGCAGTGATAATTACTGGTTATGGGAACATGAAAGTTGGAAACAAAGATGAAGATTCTGTAGTTGGAAAATATGGTCTTTGTGATAGAAAGGATGCTGAAGATCACATGCTAGAATTTTGAAAGACTAAAGACAAGACTTTCTCACTGCATATATATATAGTTATTACATGCCGTCAAGTCGGTTCCGACCCATAGCAACACTGTGTAGGGTTTCCAAGGAGCAGCTGGTGAGCTTGAAATGCCAACTTTGCAATTCAAATGGCATTATAGTATGACACATTAAGCCACAGCACAACACCAGCATTCTCTCTCTCTCACTATATATATATATATATATATATATATATATATATATATATATATATATATATATATATATATATATATATATATATATATATATATATTAACATAAAAGTTGACTATACATGTGTTCCTCATCTGATGGAAAACACAGGAATCAAACTAACTACATCTGTGGGAACAGATGATGAAGAAAGTCAATATCATTGGCCAAAACAAGTCCAGGAGCTAATTGTAAAACAAACCATCAATTGTTCATATGCAAGCTCAGGTTGAAACTGAGTAAAAGTTAAACAAACAATTCCACATAGCCAAAATACAACCTTGAATATACCCACCTGAATTTAGAGACCATCTCAATTTGATGTATTAGACACTAATGACAAAAGATCAGAAGTGTTGTGGGATGACATCAAGAACGTCATACATGAAGAATACAAAAGGTCATTTAAAAAACAGGAAAGAAAGAGAGACCAAAACGGACATCAGAAGAGACTGAAATTTGTTCTTATACATAGAGAAGCTAAAGCAAGAAGAGGAAATGATGAAGTAAAACAGCTGAACAGAACATTTCAAAGAGCAGAAAGATAAAATATTATAATGAAATGTGCACAGATTTGGAGTTAGGAAATCCTAAGGGAAGAATAGTTCAACATTTATCAAGCTGAAAGCATTGAAGAAAAAAATGCAATCCTCAGGTTGCAAAAACTGAAGATTTTATGGGCAAAATATTAAATGATGCAGAGGGCAACAAAAGAAAGTGGAAGAAATGCATAGAGTCACAATACCAAAAAGAAATGGTCAATATTCAGTCATTTCAGGGGTAGAATATAATCAAGAGAAGTTTTTTTTTTCTTCTTCAGTGAAGATGGTGCCAAAAGCAAAGAGGGAAGCCCCTTCCCCTTCCAAAACTGAAGTCAAAGCAAAGGCATTTATGGCCAAGATGGCAGTGCTGAAAGGTGTCCACAGCCACAAAAAAAGATCTGCAAGTCACCCACCTTCCAGTGGCCCAAGATACTGAGGTTCCAAAGGCAGCCCAAATAACCTTATAAGAGTGCCCCCAGGAGAAACAAGCTTGACCACCATACCATCCAAGTTCCCTCAGACTACTGAGTCAGCCATGACGAAGACTGAAGATAATAACATGGCTTGGGTTCACTGTGATGTCAAGGGCAACAAGCACCAGATCACACAGGCTGTGAAGAAGCTCTATGACATTGATGTAGCCAAGGCCAATGCCTTGATCAAGCCTGATGGAGGAAAGTAAACATATGTGTGACTGGCTCCTGACTATGGTGCTTAGGATGTTGCCAACAAAATTGGGATCGTCTAAACTAAGTCCGGCTTGCTAATTCTAAATAGAATTCTTTTTCAATACAAAGGGAAAAAAAAAAAAATGAATTGATGGTATTGAAGGAAGAAATACAAGCTATACTAAATTCATTGGCATAAACGAAAGTTGCTTCAATTGATGAAATATGAATTGAATCGTTGCAACAAACTGATGGAGTTCTGGAGGTACTCATTCATGGATACTAAGCAATTTGGGAGACAACTACCTAAACAATGGATTGGGTCAGCTCTCCAAACAAAGGTGACTTGACAGAATGCAAACATCATCAAACAACATTATTAATATCACAAGCAAGTAAAATTTCGCTGAAGATAATAAAAACAATTGCAGCAGAAATTGGTAACCAGGTGATTCTTATTCAGCTGACGGTTGGTTGGTTGGTTGGTTATGTGCCGTGGATTCGTAACCACTGTGCTACCAGAGCGTCTTCAGCTGATGGCCTCTCAGAAATGTATTATTTGCTATAATGTCATTTCTTCCTTAATGCATACTGTTGAGGCCAATTTTGTTTTAAAAAAAAAAACCCCCCAAAACTAGAATTTATGAAACACTATAGGCTGCTAATCTCATGGTCAGCAATTCAAAACTACCAGCTGTTCCGTGGGAGAAAGATGAGGCTTTCTGCTCCCGTAAAGATTTACAGCCTCGGAAACCCTGTACAGGGTCGCTAT
>NW_006408557.1:993164-993691 GCF_000296735.1 Chrysochloris asiatica
GCTTTCTATGGTGATATTTCTGGCTATTCCTTTCTCTCCCCTTCCAGTGTCTATTTTATAATGTAATGCAAGGAAAACCAAGATTCAAAAGACAGGCAAGCATCTTAACATTATTTCACCCCTTTTCCCCATTCCAACCATGTCTCAATCCTTGTATCCCAGAGCCCTGTTTTTCCAAGGTTGTGCATACATCATTATTTACTTCTGTCCCATGTAGCCCATGCCAACCTGCCTAATTGTTCTCCCATCTGCTTTTTTCTTCCATTCCCCTCTCCCTTCTTGTATATTGCCCCCCTCCCAAGCACCCAAACTATCCTGTGTCTGTTCCATGCTCTGTGCTCCACCTTCCGGAACCTCCCCTCACCCCACATCCCACATCCCAGCAACCAGCAAAGAACACCCCTCCCCTCCTTTAGTATGTGTTCTTTTTCTTAGTCTTTTACAGTAGTGGTCCTATGCAGTTTTTCTCCTTTTGTGACTGACTGATTTCACTCAACATAATGTCCTCAAGGTTCATCCATGTTATG
>NW_006408557.1:993791-1007967 GCF_000296735.1 Chrysochloris asiatica
ATATTCTGTAGCCTAATATGAGTATGACTTTAATGTCCTCTCTTTAGCATCTTGCTTTCAAAGCTGTTTGAGAGATTTCAAGATGCCAGTGTTGGTTGTTATGCTATACCTCAGGTTTTAATTTAATTTTCGGCCTGTTTTGTTTTCAAAGTCTCTTTCCCTCTCTACAGCCCTGTCCTGCCCTTTCCTGTATTTAAAAAACAAAACAAAAATAAAATGTTCAGGGTCTGCTCTTGGGCTGAGTAACTCTGTGCATACGTGGCAGAAGAACCCACCTGTGGTGAGGGTGGGGGTTGTCAGCTCGCTCTGGCTCCCCCTCTAGTAACCAGAATGGAAGTGTGCAAACAGTGGGGATGTCAATGACCAGATACCAACAAAAATAAAATCAGAACAAAGCAAATCCTACAAAGTGTATTGTCCACCTTTGCTCCAAGGTTCTTGCGGTGTTTTTTCATCGTGTTTCTGCTCCCTCACTTGGTCTTGCTATTTGGTCTTGCCCAAGATGTAGGCTCTGGGCCTCCGAGCCTAGAAAATTCAAAAGTACGCAATTTCTTACTTCAGCTTGAAGTTCCAGGAGCTATAAGCCTTCAAACTTTTAAAATATACCTAGCTCTGTCGTTCTGAGTTTTGGAGCTCTGAGCTGGATCTGCTTTTCCTGGTAATCTGTGGTATGGCTCATGGCAAACTTCACTGCACTTCCACCCTAACCGCCATTCTACAGATTGATTTTTTTTGTATTCAAGACTTGTTTATGGTCTAGTGCTAATCCTACAGTGCCATTCTAGGATTCTAATATGTCAAATATGTAAGGACAAATATTGCAAGATACCATTATATATATTAAATATATAGAATAACCAAATTCTTACAGACCAAAGTTTATTAGTGTTTACCAGGGATGAGAACAGAAGGAGGAAACTGAGGGTTTTAAGGTATAGCTTGATTCTCTTAAGGATGATGAAAAAATTGGAACTGGATAATGGTGATGGTTCTATGACTGAGGACAATTAATGTCAAAGAATTGTATACATAAACCTGGATAAAAATGCAAATGTTTTCTTATATATGTTTCACTACAATTACACAAATAAGTTAATTTTTTTAAAAAAAACTTGCTTATGATTAAAAATAAATTTATATCAGAGAGAGAAATTCACTGACGCCACCTGTGGATAAAGCTCTACTTTTCTACAGGCTTTCAGTTTTACACAGTGGGGTGGGTGGTGGTGGTGGTGGTGGTGTGTGTGTGTGTGTGTGTGTGTGTGTGTATGTCCATGGTTTATGTATTTCAGCTGTTTTTTTCGTAAGAATTTTTTCTAAATTTTTTTTAGCATAAATGTTCTTCTTACTATATTTCTTAGAAGTGAAATGTGTGTGTTCCTTTTCTTTAAACTGCTGCTGACTGAATGTCCCACTGTCTACTTTTTGCCATTTAAGTCAGGTATCTGTTCATATAAAAAATATATACAACACATCTCTCCCGACCTCCCATGAAGCAACGGCTTCTAATACTTAATACTCTTTTTTTTTTTGTTTGATCAGTGCAATGAATAGTTTGTAATCACATTAAAAATGTTGATTACATGTTTTTTCTACTTTCAGGGAAGGCATTTTAATATTTGTTAAGTATAGTTTTTGTTATCACATTTTGCTTTTAATCAAATTTTGGTTTACCTTGCAAAGATGTGATTTGATAATAGTAACTTTTTATGTAAAGAAAATCCCACTTTAATTTTCTGAAATCAGCTCGGATTTCAAAATTCACTCTGTGTAACAGCAAACAACATCTATACTTGAGTTAATAGGAAAGCTTGAAAAGAGATGAGAATTAATCTAGCCAACCTGTTGGAGTAAGGAATTGTAGTGTTGATTTAAGCTTGTTGAGTGAGATAGTTCATAATGTTAAAGAGACAAACCAGCAGGTTCCAGGTGATTAACAAAAATCCCTCATCTTGGAGGAACTTGAAGGAACATGATGCTATTTAAGTAGAATCTAATCAGAAAGAAAAAACTTGAAAGAAGGAAAGATGGAATGTTTCATGTCATTAGTTTGCAAAGCAACTGAACAAAAGGTTAGCACGATAATTAAGTGGTTTGCTGCTAAGTGAAATATTTTAAAGCAGGTTGATTAGAGGTCTTCCTTTAAAAAATAAATCTAACATCTAAATCCAGATTATCTAGTTGAAAAGGCTAACTCAGTTCTGTAAATGTAAACCAGTTTGGGAAAAAAACTGACAGCCTCATTTATGGTGATAGATGTTGATAATGATGAAGTTAATTGCTCGGCAAAACCCTAATCATCGTTTTTAGTAGTAAGAGTGTCTTAGTGTGCCTGAGGTTTATGAAAAATACAAACTCTATGTAAACTTACATAGTGGCACTAAATGATTATTCCATTTTCTTAGTTGGTGGCGGTGGTAGTGGTGTGCACTCAAGTGGAATCTGATGCATAGTACCCTGGGTAGGGTTTTCGAGGCTGTAAATCTTCACAGGAGCAAAGCCTAATCTTTCTCCTGTGGAGCTGCTGGTAGGTTCGAATTGTTGATCTTGGAGGTTAGCAGCCCAATGCATAACCACTACGCTAGCAAACCTATTTTCTTAGTTACGCCTTTTAAAATTAATCTGAATAAATAGGATTTGATCCCCCCCCCCTTTGCTTGAGAAATACCAAATGTAAGTACTAAGCATGTATTATCATTCTCATTATAAAGTGTTATTTGCAAATTTCAACAAAAAATTGAATATCATCTCTTGTATCTGTGGTTAGCAATCCAGTGCTTATCTTGCATTGCCATACCAGGACTCCATCATGGTCTAAGGACCTGTTTTTCTACTAAGGAAAGGAGGCTTGAAGCTAACTACTCATGCTAATAAACACCCAGTAGACATGTATTCATTTGTCAGTGTTCTTTTACAGTTTTAATATTTTAATGACCTGAAGTTTACTTAGTGTATGCTTTTGGGGAAAACATCCTGTAGCAGTTGTTTCACTTATTACCAATGAATTTATCTATTCAGTCAGTCACTGCATAGCTTTATCTTCAAAGAGGAGTCCTTGTGGGATGCTGTAGGATAAGCATTTGCTAACCAAAAGGTCAACAGTTCAAACCCACCAGTTACTTCTGAGAAACCTTTTACAACATTGCTATGGGTCGGAACTGACACTTCACAATAACAACAATCTCCAAAGAACACAATAAAGCCAGAGTGATCCATTGGTAACCTGGCAATCAATTGTGAGTATAAAATGAGTAACTATCAACCTATCTGTGATCAGAGTTTGTAAAGTGTGATGGTATAAAAGTTATATATTTTTTTTTTCCTCCTCATCTGTTTCTTTTTTTAAAAGTTTTTTTTTTGTGTGACTTGAGTGATAGTTTGCATGGGGGAACAATGGATTTGCACTAATCCTGTTGTATTTTGTTTCATTGCAATAATTACACTTCCCTAAATGCATCACCATTCAACAATATTTGCTCCTGTTTCTTTCTTTTTTTTTTTTTAATGTACATAAAAATACTTAGGAATATACAATCATTTCAATAACCAAAGGGCACATTCTGCAATCCTGCCTCGTGGCCACCAGCACACAGCTTTTCTCTTTTCTGAGTCTAGTGTCCTCAGCTGCTCATTTTCTCTCTGCCTCTATCTCTGGTGTCACTGCTTCTCTGGTTAGGGTCCCACATTCCCTTCATGCTCTTCTCCCTTGATGGCCATAGGGTTCTCTTTTCCTGGAATGTAAGATTTATTATTCCCCCCTTTATGTTACAGAACTTACACTTTTACAGTTGTGACAATCACATTTAGTCATGACAGTAATTACTATTGAATTATAAGAATCTTATCCCATCTCCTTTTACTAGACCCATCTAGACAAGATGAAAACTATTCAGCAGGGATTCTACATTTCCCCACACACTCTGGTACTAAACTGCCCCCCGCCTTTTTTTTTCTGAATGCTTTCTTGAAAACTTATAAGCCAGCCACTTCATGCCCTTATAGCCCTACCACCCCCATTTTAGGTAGCCAATGTCTAAACTGCCCATCCCTATTAACCCTCTGTACTGAGGGGATGTGTTCCTTGATGTGAAGACTCCTTCCCTCTTGGTTGGTATTTTGAGCTACTACATCTGTAAGTATAAGTCAAGTTCATCAAATTGTACCATTTTACACTTGGTTCCTTTATCACATTTCTTTATCTTCCTCTAGTAGAGCTCTGGTTATCAAGCCAGTGAAGCTAGGTTAAACGGGTACTATCTGCAAGTTTGAGCATTCTTGTGTGTCTCCCCCTATTCCTTATCAGCCAGATGCTTCACTCCCAGCTCTACCCTTCTGTGTCCAGGTGAATATCCTTGGGCTCAGGAGTTCCCAAATCTCCCCAAACTTTGGACCAACCAGTTCTTCCTCTTCTGTCTCTCTTATCAAGGAATCTATGGCGTGTGTTCAAACTCAGCCCAAATCTTCATTACTGACTTTCCCTCATTCCTACTCATATGTAGACCAATGCAATCACCAGCTAGCTTACATATCTGCTTTTGTGTTCCCTTTGAGTTTTAGTCTTGGAGGGGGTTTGTCCTCAAGGGGCTTGCATTGATGGCTCCCTGACGAACAGTTTGCTTGTTCTTGTAATAGCCAAAAAGGCTGCCACTTTTCTTTTTTGTTTTTTCCTCTTGGTCCTTCTTTTGGGAAATATCTTCTGTTCCTCTAGCTGCTTCAGGCTGGTCTGCATGTCTTTTCAAGTGGGAATTTCCCACCTCAGAAGGTTCTGGATGGGGTTCAGGGTTTCACCTGAGGTCCTATACACTGCAAGGGCTCTACAAGAAGGTTGCTTCACTAGGAAAGTTCTAGAATCCTTTTTAGGTAGTCCAATCAGCTATATGCTGAAGGAGGGCTTACAAGCTTTCTGTAGTCATGATTCCTGATATTCCTTTATATCCCACTGAAGTGTCTATTTTACAATAGTAGGCAAGGGAAACAAATATTCATAAGACAGTCAAGCATCTAAATATTATTTCCTCTCTTTTACACATTCATACTATGTCTCAATCCCTGTATCACAGAGCCCTGTTGTTTCAAGGTTGAGCATACATCATTTTTTACCTCTCTCCCATATAGCCCATGCAAACCTACCTAAGTGTTCCCCTGTCTACCTTATGCTTTCATCCCTTCTCCTTCTTGTGTATTGCCCTCCCCAACACCCGAACTATGATGTGCCTATCCTCTAACCTGTGCTCTATCATCCCCTCCTTTTCGCCCTTGGTAAACCAAAAGAATTTTTTTTTTTTTCTTTCTTTCAGTGTGGGTATCTTTTCTTAAGCTTTTACAATATTTGTCTTATGCAATATTTATTTGTCCTTTTGTGGCTGGCTAATTTTACTCAGCATAATGTCCTCAAGGTTCATCCATGTTATGCAGTGACTTGCGGCTTCAATTGTTATTTTTCAAGGTAGCATAATATTCCATTGTGTGTATATACTAAAGTTTGTTTTTCCATTGATGATCACTTAGGCTTTCTGCATTTTTTTTTTGCTATTGTGAATAGTGCTGCGATAATCATTGGTGTGCCTATATCTACTTGTGTTCTGGCTCATATTTCTTATGGCTATATACCAAGTAGAATTATTGCTGGATCTTAAGGTATTTCTATTTCCAACTTTCTGAAGAAGTGCCATACGGTTTTCCAGAGTGGTTACATTCCCATTAGCAATGTAGGAGGGTCCCAGTCTCTCCAAATCCTCCCCAGTATTTATTGTCCTCTGCTTTTTTAAATTGCACTGTTATTGCTGGTATGAGATAGTAACTCATTGTTGTTTTGATTTGCAACTCTCTAAAGACTGCAAAGCCATTTGAACTTCAAGATTGGTGGTTCAAGCTCACTAGCTGCTCCTCAAAAACCCTATACAGGGTCGCTATGGGTCAGAACTGACTCAACAACACTTCACAACAACAGCAAGACTAATGACCATGAATATTTCTTCATATGTTTGTTGACTGCCTGAATGTTTTCTTTGGTGAAGTGTCTGTTCATGTCCGGTGCCCATATTTTTAATTGGGTTATTAGTCTTTTTCTTATAGAGGTGTTGTGGTTTCCTATAGATTTTAGAAATTAGTCCCTTGTCTGATATGTTGTTGCTAAAGATGTTTTCCCATTCTGTGGGCACCCCTTTTACTCTTTTTGGTGAAATCTTTTGATGCATATGTCTAATTTTTAGTATGTCCCAATCATCTATTTTGTCTTCTTCTTCTGTTTGTGCAATACAATGTTTGATAGTCTATGTGTGCCCTGTATAAGAACCCTTAAATTTGTCTCTGTTTTTTCATTGATGACCTTTATAATTCTGGGATTCATATTTTAGTCTTTGATCCATGCTGACTTGGTTTTTGTATAAGGTGTGAGGTAAAGGTCTTGTTTCTATTGCATATTGATTTCTAATATGCATATCTATTGCATATTGATTTCCAGTTCTGCCAGCACCATCTGTTGAAGAGACTGTCTCCTCCCCATTCAATGTTATTTGGCACTTTGTGAAGGATCAGCTGGCTGTATGTGGATGTGTAAATTTCTGGATTCTCAATTCTGTTCCATTGATCTATGTATCTTTCATTGTGCAAGTACCAGGCTGTTTAGAACACTGTAGCTATTTAGTAAAACTTGAAATCATGGCGTGAGAGGCCTCCATCTTTGTTCTTCTTAAAACAGCACTTTGCTTATCCTGGGACTATTTCCTTTCCATATAAAGTTTATAATTTTTTTCCCACCTATTTAAAGAATGTGGTAGGAATCTGGATTGGGATTTCATTATATTTGTAGATTGCTTTCAGTAATATTGACATTTTCACAATGTTGCCTTTCTATCCAGGAACATGTTATATTCTTTTTTTGTATGTATCTTTTGGTTTCTTATAGTAGTGTTTTGTAGGGGGGTTTATTTTTTTGTATAGCTTTTTTGTTTCTCTGATTACACTTATTCCTAAGTATTTCATCCTTTGGGTGGCTATTATAAATGGTATTTCTTTTCTAATTTGCTTTTCTGTGCTGTCATTATTAGTACAGAGGAATCCAACTGATTTTTGTATGTTGATACTGTACCCAGCCACTTTCTGAATCTTCAGACAAGTTCTAATAGTTTTTTTTTTATAACTGAGTCTTTGGGATTTTCTATGTATAGGATCATATCATCTGAAAATAGAGAGTGTTTTACTTCCATCTTGCCAATTTGAATGACTTTAACTTCCTTATCTTGTCTTATAGCTCTGGCTAAGACTTCCAGCACAATATTGAATAGGACTGGTGATGAAGGGCATCCTTGTCTGGTTCCTGTTTGCAAAGGGAAGACTTTCACTTTCTCTCCATTGAGAGTGATGTTGGCTGTTGGTTTTGCATATATACTCTTAATTATGTTACGGAATTTTCCTTCAATTCCTATTTTGTTGAGTGTTTCTATCAGGAATGGATGTTTGATTTTGTCAAACACCTTCTCTGTATCAATTGATATGATTATGTGGTTCTTTTCCTTTTTCTTATTTATATGGTGGATTACATTTATTGTTTTTCTAATTGAACCATCTTTGCATCCCTGATGTGGATCAATCCCAATTGGTCATGATGTGTCATTTTTCTGATGTGTTGTTGATTCTGTTAGCTAGGATTTTGCTGAGGATCTTTGTATCTATGTTCATGAGGGATATTGGTCTATAATGTTCTTTTCATTAGTGACGTTCTTCCCTGGTTTGGTTATGAAGGTTATGCTTGCTTCATAAAATGTATTAGGGAGTTTTCCATCCTTTTCTTATTTTGGAATAATTTGAGTAGAATTGGTGACAGGTCTTCCCTGAATGTTTGATAAAATTCACCAGTAAAACCATCTGGACCTGGACTTTTTTTGGTTGGGAGTTCTTTGATAACCTGATCAATTTCTTCTTTTGTTATAGGTCTGTTCAAGTTTTCTACTTCAATGAGTGGTATATTGAAAACAACCTTGGAAATATAAATCATTAACACAGCCCAAATTACTTAGTATTGGTGTTTAGCTTGTGCTTGTTTAAGTCATGGAGCTTGGGTGGTACAATGTTTAAGTGCTCAGCTACTAAGAATTCTTTAGATTCCATTTTATCACCATGCTGATGGTTTTCCTTATTCCAGATTAATTGTCTTTTGTCTTGTCTTTGTCCTGTATAAAGCTTTATATAGCTATCTGTATAGAGTCTAGATGTTGTGTTATGGGATAAGAAATGATTTCTAGATGCCAGGTTAGCAGTTCAAATCCACCAGTCACTCCTCAGAAACCCTATATGGGTTATTATGAGTTGGAACTTACTTGATGGCACTTAATAAGAATAAAATAGTGAAAAACAAAACAAACCCAAAGGAAAGGTTAAAACCCATCTGGCATCTCTGAAGGAGAAAAATCTGATTATCTGCTCCAGAAAAGATCAGAACCTAGAAAATCCAATGGGGCAATTCTACTGTATCACATGATATTGCTATAAGTTGAATTTGACTTGATACCTAAGAACAACATTTCTAAGTCAGTGTTTCTCAAATTTGGCTGCACACTGAATCACCTTGGAATCTTTTACAAATTTCTATGTTACGGCTATACCCTAGAACAATTAAATATATGATTATGAATGGGACAGCTCTATTTTTACAGCTCCCAACATGATTCCAATGTGTAATTCCAGTGTGAAGAATCTGGTATTTCTTCATCAATTGCATTTATTTTTCTTCACGTTATTAAAAGTATGGCTTTGAATTGGTTTGAATTGGTACAGTAATGACCAATGCTATAAAATCAAAACAGATGTGAATTTTTATCATTTTGATAAAGGGGATCAAAACCAAAACTGAAAAAAATTATGGGCTGAATCCTAGAATGGAAGACACAGATGAGGTGTAAATGAATCCTTCCATCATCCTCTTTTAGAATATTAGATTATTGCTGGGACTTTGGAGAGGGGCTTCAAAAAGTTCATGGAAAATGGAATGAAAAGATAATCGAATTTTTTCTCAATTTGTTTTGAAATTCCCCTGTACATTTGAAGTGACATGGTTAACTGCTGTCTTTGAGCCAGGCACTGTTGTTTTTGACACTGCCAATTATGAGATTTGTTTGCTATGTAATGCACATGCTGCCTTTGTTTTCTAAAAGAGAGATCAAGTTCTTGAGCAGGATGTCAGCCTACTTTTGTTTCACCCACATTTTACAAATTCAGGTTCATTCTGGTTTCGATTTGTCAGTCATGACTAAACTGGGAAGTATCAGTTAGAAGTCTTCACTGAAAAACAAAACAAAAACATAAAAACACACTACAGCATGACTTTCTTAATTTATAGAGTTCTGGGATAAAAGATTTCTATTTTTAAATGCACTTCTATGAAGTTGGACTTAAGAAAATAGTAAAGAGCCATGAACCAGAGTTTATACTATATTTTTATATTACTTATTTAATTTCTTGTCACCTTGGTTTGATCTGTGTGGACAGAGAAAACATTTTAATGTGAGTATGAGAGGTAGTTTATGTCCAAACTTACATCCTCCCTGCCCACATTTTTGTTTTATTCATTGTTCCTGCATCAGTTAAATACAGACATAACCTGATCACTCCTCACCACAGTTGTGCCCCAAAGTATTGTTTTTTGCTCTGGGGACCAGTTAATCTGATACATTCTCCTAACGGGCTCAACCCTTGACCAGTGTAGGATGGGGACTAGTGAAAAAACACTCCTTTTTTCTGTACCTCAGGAAGACAGTTCTGAAGCATTTTCAGTCCATTTCCTAAGAGAGACTTCAATAAGATTGAGACTCTATTGCTCACGTTAGTAACACACCCAGTTACACATCCTTCTATTTACTGCCCCCCTTAGATTCGCTTTCCTCTTTCCTTTTGCACTCTTTCTACTTCTAGTCAGTTTTCCCTTTTTACAGTAAAACACGCTACCAATTCTTAAATGAAACACTTCATGTATGAAAACACGTATGTGTGACCATTAGAAGGATACTCTTTGCTATGATATACTCATGTAAAGAGAGACATCTGGGAAAAATCATGGCTCCAGAATCATGATTACTGGTTCATCAAGTCTAAATGGTGGTCATAATCATTTGAACTCTTCTCTCTACTTCTTTTGACTGAGTGTGTATAATTGGTACACATAAATGAAATGCATGGATAACACAATTCCGTTATCTGGAATATTTCCAAGTGCAGGGATTGAAGAAATATGCAAGCATAGCATATGCCCCTGGTACCATGTGACACATCCCCTTGGCTTCTTTCTGATTTCAGACAGAGCATCACCTCAGGCATGAGCATGTCTTTCAGCTTCCTGCTCACATTCTTTAGCAGTTGCAGAAGCTTACTCACTCACATACCAGTATGGGACAGCAGCATGGGGGTGTTAATGCCACAGGGGCAACCATCAAATACTGGGCTTCAGGAACCCTGAATAAACTATTCATCCTCTCATCCTTTAACTAGGTAACCCTGCAAAGCATCTCAGAGGGCCTCATAAATTCAGTCTTGGCTCCCCCAGCAGTAGCCTCAGTAACAAACTCTTTTCTTCCCTCTCCCATTCTCATGCAGCCTCACTCCTTTTTCCTGGAGTCACCCTCCAAATGAACTATCTATATCCAAGTCTTTGGATCAGGCTCTGATTTCAGGGAAGTACAAATAAGACAGTGACCTTAGATCAGTTATATAATTGCAATGGAATGGAAATATTAAGATCTACCTTACAACATTGTTAAGAATACTGGATGTCATTTGTATAAAGCACTTATTTCTATCCTTGGTGCATAATTCACTTTAAAAACCTGATAGACATTAAGATAAATAGAAATACAAATAGAATATGCCATTCCTAGCATGCTGTATATTGTTGTTCTTAAGTGCCCTCAGTTGGTTCTGACTCATAGTGACCCTGTATAAGGTTTGCAAGGAGTGGTGGGTGGGTTTGAAATGCCAACCTTGAGATTATCAGTCCAGTGCTTATCCTATTGCACCACACGAGGCCTCTAACATGCTGTATATAGAGAATGTATATGGAGAAGGCAAAAAAAAGGACAGACTGAACCAAACTCAGAGATGCTACATATGAGAGGGACTTCAAATAGTTAGTGGAAAAATGTAGTTAAAATGTAATGACATATTCCCCACAATCTTTTTTAAACTCCTTATACATGAATTCTTGCCTTTTTTCTTTTTTCTATCCTCCTACGTCAGTTACCATAAGTCATGACTGATCCCTTCAGTGACTCAGTGAAGGGATCACTCGTGTTACCTAGGGGGGATGCCCTGTTTTTCTATCAAATGCTTCCAGGGATTCAGCTTGTTTTTCTGAGTTCACTTACCTTTTAACTACACATACTACACATTTGGGAGTCCTGGTGTGGTGCTGTAGGTAAATACGCCAGACTGTAAAGCTGTTTGAATTGCAAGATTGGTGGTTCAAGCTCACTAGGTGCTCCTGGGAAACCCTATACAGGGTTGCTATGGGTCGGAACCAACTCGAGGGCACGTCACAATACAACAACTACACATTTGTAGTCCTGGTGTGGTGCTATAGGATAAGCACTGGAGTGCTAACTACAAATCTGGCAGTTAAAATCCATCAGCTGCTCCTTGGAAACCCTACACAGGATTGCTATGAGTTAGAACCAACTAGACAGCACCTAATAACAACATTTGCTCAATTGTTGACTCACTATCCGATAGTTTGTATTTACAATAGTAAAAAATCTACTACCTGATTATTTTGTTCATTAACAAATGTAAGTCTGGCAGTAGTAAATGTGGTGGTGCTAGGAGAGTAATGCTGGTTGTGATGCTTAAGGTTATATGTCAGTTTGCCTGGACCATGCTTCTCAGTGTTTTATCAGTTATGTTACAATAGAGTTTGGCAGTTGTGTAATGATGTAGTCATCCACCATTTTCACACAGCACTGATTTCACTAATGAGCTGGTGTTTGGATCCTAACATAGTTGATAACTATGGAGTGAGTGTATTTTCATTGTGTTTTCTCTCAACCAGAGAGTTACTCTACTTTCATCATGGGTGTTCTCCAACTACATGCTGCAGATGAACAAACTTCCTATAAACACCTTTTATCTAGCATATTTTATATTGAAATTGGCTCTTTCATACACAGGACATGCTGAGATAACTGAAGCTTATTTATTTAAGCTATGCTCAATTTTGAAACAGAGATATCAAATCAGAGTAATTTATTACGAGTTGAGTATTCTACAGTTTGAAGTGACAAATCTTTCAAAATTAGGGCATAGTTTTATACCTTTTTCATAGAATTGATGGTAATTAAAAGTTTTAAAATTTATGACCAATAATCAGTGATACTTAGTTAATTAGAAGCCTAAACTAGAAATGAGTGTTGATTTCATATTGTATAATATATAAATATACTTTATACACATGCTCAGTTAGATGCTGTCAATTAACAATAAATAAGACAAACATTGTCCCTTACTTCATGGAGCTTACTTAAAAGGTTAAAGTAGAATATTCCTATACCTGCAGGGAAATTATTTTAAAGGGGTTACTTACTATTCTGCAGAAAAAATTAGATATTTAGACAACTCTTCTTCAAATACCGGATCTTGGCAGATTATAATGTTAATATCTGTGTAAAAATAAACGCTGACCTTTAGAAGTAGGGTGGTTATCTATGTAAGTTTCATTACTTTGAACCACTAATATTAAGCCTTGTGAGACCAACTATTTAAATACCATTAATGTGTGGTGCTGTAGGATAAAGCATGGCACCACAAGGTTGGTGTGAACTACAAGGTCAGTGGCTCAAACTCACCAGCTGTTCCTTGGAAACCCTATACAGGTTTGCTATGAGTCAGAACCAACTCAAGAGAACTTAACAACAACAAAAGGTAAACAATGAAAACTCTGTCTTTGTATGAATACCAAATTACATAAGGAAAACCAGTACACAAAATTAAAGAAACTTAAGTGCTTGTGATTGTTTGTCTTGATACTCAATACTGTAGGGGAAGATTTATTAGTTGGATTCTTAAAAGGGACATATGACCTTATTCAGCAAGAGCAATCTGACGGTATATATATTTTTCTTTTGCTAAGTACCAGTGATCTCAGGACTTGTGATGAAGGATAATCAGTATTCAACTGAGGTAATAGTGGTTGTGTGTGTGTGCACATGCATACAATTAGGTGTTTATATATACATACATGTGTTTAACTGTTAACTCTGATGATAGGTGTTAGTATAGTCTTGAAATAAATGAATCTTTTATATTTTTTTTCTTAGAATCTTATAGCTGAAAGGATCTAATTAGTAAAATCGTCAAGTTTCCTAATTCCAGGCCACCATTCTTTTGCCAGTTTGCTGCACTGTGGTGGCTTGGGTGTTGCTGTGATGCTCCAAGCTCTGCTATTAGTGTTTCAAATACTGGCAGGGTCACTCATGGTAGCCAGCTTTCAATGAGGCTTTCAGACTAACACAGGCTAGACTGGAGGACATGGCAAGCTACTTCTGAATAAATTGACCAGTTAAAACCTTATTAATATTAGTAGAATATTATCTTACATAGTGCCAGAAGATATGCCCCTCAGGTTGAAATACACTCAAAATAGAATTAAGAATAGCTCTCTCAAAGTAGAGTCACCCTCAAAGATATGGGTGTATAATGCTTTCCAGACCTTCATTTGCTAATGTGGCATACCTCAAAATGAGAAGAAAGTGCAGCAAATATCCATTAGTAACTGGAACATAGAAAGTATGATATCATGTTTGATAAAGTAGAGGATCAACGAAGACACACAACTAAATGGACTGCCATAGTGGATGTGACAGTGAACTCCAACACAGGAACAATTGCAGGGGTGGTACAGTATCGTGCAGTTTTTCATTCAGTTATATGAATCGAACTGACTTGACAACATCTAGCAACATAAGAGACAAAGTTGTGATTCAGCAGGTGACATTCTTCTTTTTATATGATTATATATATATACTTTTGATACAACCACAAAACATTCAAGTATTAGTTTTGTTTCCAAAAGATGGAAATGCTTATTTGAATACAGCACAGTGTTGCTGTTAGGTGTCAGCTTGTCAGTTCCAACTCATAGAGACTATATGTAGTTTTAAAGATACTGTGTATGGTTTCCCAGGCTTTTTTTTTT
>NW_006408557.1:1008767-1010975 GCF_000296735.1 Chrysochloris asiatica
TCTTCTCATCAGCTGGGCACTTCACTTTCCACTCTAGTCCTCTGTGGCTGGGTCACTGACTCTGGGACCAGGAGTCCCCAGGTCTTGCCACACTGCTGGCCAACCAGGTCTCCAACTGGGTTCACAGGAGTCAATTGAAAATTTTAGGGCTTAGATTGTAGCTTCATTACTATTTTCCCCTCACTTCCCATTACTGGTGACGGATGTGGTCACCAATCAGAGCACATATTCCCATTGAGTCTTAGTCTTAGAAGGGGGTTTGAACTGAGGGAACGCGACTACTTGCCTTGATGTCCTGGGCAAACAACTTGCTTGTTCTTGTAGTAACAATCCGTCTGCCTATATTGTCCTGGGCAAACAACTTGCTTGTTCTTGTAGTAACAATCCGTCTGCCTATATTGTTTTGCATTTTTCCTGTTGCTCTTTCTTTTAATAAGTATCTTCTCTTCTTCTAGCCGCTCCAGGCTGGTCTGCCTGTCATTTCAAGAGGAAATTTCCCACCTCTGAAGACAGTTCAGGATTCCACCGGTAGCCTTCCTTTTGTAATGCAGAGGCTCCACAGGAAGCCTCCTTCACTTGGCACATTGTAGCCCCATTTTAGGTATTCCAATCA
Source organism: Chrysochloris asiatica (assembly GCF_000296735.1). NCBI lineage: Eukaryota > Metazoa > Chordata > Mammalia > Afrosoricida > Chrysochloridae > Chrysochloris > Chrysochloris asiatica. The sequence goes on from NW_006408557.1 coordinate 1,009,381, forward strand.
GTTATAGTCAGAAGATGGACTTACAAGCTTTCTATGGTGATATTTCTGGCTATTCCTCTCTCTCCCCTTCCAGTGGTCTATTTTATAAGGTAATGCAAGGAAAACTAAGATTCAAAAGACAGCCAAGTATCTTAACATTATTCCCCCTTTTCCCCATTTCAACCATGTCTCAATCTCTGTATCCCAGAGCCCTGTTTTTCCAAGGTTGTGCATACATCATTATTTACCTCTGTCCCACTTAGCCCATGCCAACCTGCCTAATTGTTCTCCCATCTGTTTTATTCTTTCATTCCCCTCTCCCTTCTTGTATATTGCCCCCTTCCCAGCACCCAAACTATCCCTGTGTGTATTCCCTGCCTTGTGTTCCACCTTCCCCTCCCTCCCCTCACCTCACCCCCACATCCCAGCAACCAGCAAAGAATCCACCCCCCTTTAGTATGTGTTCTTTTTCTTAGTCTTTTATAGTAGTGGCCCTATGCAGTATTTCTCCTTTTGTGACTGACTAATTTCACTCAACATAATGTCCTCAAGGTTCATCCATGTTATGCAATGGCTTGCAGCTTCCTTGTTATTCTTCAAGGTAGCATAATATTCCATTGTGTGTATGTACCACAGTTTGTTTATCCATTCTTCAGTTGATGGGCACTTTGGCTGTCTCCATCTTTTTGCTATTGTAAATAGTGCTGCTATGATCATTGGTATGCATATATCTTCTCGTGTTGTGGCTCGTATGAGAAACCTTCATCTTTCTACCATAGATCAGCTGGTGGACTCAAACAGTCAACCTTGTGGTTAGCAGTCCAATGTTTATTTTACTCAGCTGCAGTGTTCCCTGACTGTCATATATGCAGTGTAAATTTTGCTTTATGCAAATGGTGACTTGATCATATTTACATTATAATATCCTCATTAATATCCATAATTGGCATAATTTGTGCTCTGTACTGTTTTTTGCTTTACACACTCCCTAAAGTTAGTCCATTTTTCCCCCTGATGTTTTGATATGGTACATTTGTCATGGACAGATTTCATATATGTTGGAGTTTACATCAACATTTTTTTTCTGGGCCATTGATCTGTTTGCCTATATCAAGCCTGGCTCAATTTCTTTTGATTATAACCTAAGAATATTTATAAATGCTGATACCCTCTCCTTCTTATCTCTCAAAAATTCCCTGGATTTCTACAGCATGAATATATTTTCCATCAGATAAAGTTAGAAAGTATTTCAAGCTCTACAAAGTGGTTTTTTTGGTATTTTCATTGCATTTTAAAGGTAATTTTAATGATGATATACATGTTTTGATAGTGACTTTAGTGAAGGTTTACAGAGATTTTTTTTTTTTTTACACTCATATTTTACGTCAGTTTTACATTCCAACAAATTATACACTTTGTTTCATCTCAATGATTGCAATCACCTCCATGGAACAACAGTTATCCCACTTCCTCCCTGTGATTCCTATTCCCATTTTTTGGTTTTTGGTTTAATGGTTTTTCTTCCTAAGCAAAGAAGAAAGGAAGAAAAGATGTTTATTTGAACTGCAAGGTCAGTTTGAACTGCAAGGTTGGAGGTTCAAACTAACCAGCTGCTC
>NW_006408557.1:1025178-1030164 GCF_000296735.1 Chrysochloris asiatica
CCCCATTCAGTATACTCTTGGTCTGTTTAAACAACTGCCTCTTGACCTATGTACAGGTTCTTTGTGAGTATAGTCAAGTGTTCTGGCATATTCTTTGCAATGTTATCCATAGCTTTTCATAATCCACACATTCAAAAACCTTTGCACAGTTTATAAAGCACAAGTAAACATTTATCTGGTATTCTTTTCTTTCAGCCAAGATCCATCCCTTGTCCTCTTTTGATCCATCCCTTGTCCTCTTTTTGGCAGTTTTCTGTTGATTTAATGTTAAGCCATTTTAAAAAATTGTCTTCAGAAAAATTTTTGTTGCAAGTGATATTAATGATATTGTTCAATGTTTTATGCATTCCATTTGGTCACTTCTGTTTGGAATGGGCACAAAATGGATCTCTTCCAAATGGTTGGACAGATAGTTGTCTTCCAAGTTTCTTTTCATAGATAAACAAGTGCCTCCAAAGCTGTTTCAGTTTGTTGAAAGATTTCAATTTGTATTCCATCAATTCCTGGAGTCTTGTTTTTCACCAGTGCCTTCAGTGGATTTTGGATTTCTTCCTTCAATACATTTGGACCATGATCATATACTGTCTCTTGAAATGACTGAACATTGACCATTTTCCAACACTTTAAGTCGAGGCTTAAATCTTTTCTTTAGGTCTTACAGCTTGAAAAAAGCTGAGTATTTTCCATGTCACTGTATGTTTCACTATAATGGTTTACTTTTCCTTCTGTAACTGCCCTTTGAAAATTTCAATTCATTCTCTTACTTCCTCATCTCTTCTATTTGCTTTAGAATGTCTACTTTGAAGAGCAAATTACAGAGTCTCCTCTGACATCCCTCTTGAGGTCATCCCACAGTTCTTATGGTGCTTTAGACACAGATGTCTGAGAACCAAATCTGTTCACTGACAGTCTGTTCCACACACTAGATCCTTGGACATGTCTTGGCTGGTAACACTGCACTCTTCCACCATCTCCTGCATGTTTAATTGATTTCAGACAGAAGTTGATAGAATTCTTCAATTTCATCAGCTTTGGCTTTAGTGGTTGGTGTGTAAATTTGAGTAATAGTGATATTAATTAGTCTTCCTTTTAGTCATATGGATGGTAGCCAATCACAGACAGCATTGCACTTAAAGATAGATTTTGAAATGCTCTTTTTAGTAATTAATGTGATACCATTTCTCTTGAATTTGTCATTCTCGGCTTAGTAAACCATGTGATGACTGGATTCAAAATGGCCAATACCAGTCCATTTTAACTCACTAATGCCTAGGATATCTATCTCAATACATTCCATTTTATTTTTTATAACATCCACTTTTCCTAGATTCTAGTTGTAGCACTGTAGGATTAGTACTGGACTGCTAACCCTATGGTCAGCAGTTCAAACTTACCAGCTGCTCCTTGGATATCTTATGAAGGGTTGTTATGAGTCTGAACTGACTCCAAGGCATTTAACAACAACAATAAAATACTTCGAACATTCCAATTATTAATGATGTTTACAGCAGTTCCTCCTTATTTTGAGTTTTTCCCCCATCAGCAAATGAAGGTCCCTAAAGCTGTACTCCATTTACCTTATCACAGTCAGCTCTTCTTTAAGGAGGTGGCTCTTCTCCACTTGCATTTTGAGTGCCTTTCAATTTGAGGGGCTCATCTTCCAGCACTATATCTGACAAGACTCTGCTGCTATTAATAGGGTTGGCATCTTTGAGCACTGGATCAGACCATGTTCTGCTGATATTTATAAGGTTTCCATTTAGAAGTAGTTTTCTTCTCCTTCTTCCTAGTCTGTCTTAGTCTAGAAGCTCTGCTGAAAGGTTTCTGGATGACCCTGCTGGTATTTAAAATAACATTAGCATAGCTTCCAGCATCACAGTAACATGTAAGCCACCACAGTATAACAAATTGACAGACAAGTGATGCCCCATAGAGTCTTCAAATTTATAATAGTTATGAAAGCAGACTGCTACATGTTTTTCTATGGAGCACTGGTGGATTTGAACTGCCAACTGCATACCTAACCACTGTATCACCAGGGCTCTTTTGTTACTATACTTTAAATTTTTGGTATGTGCCATCATGGCAGCTCCTGTTCATAGTGACCCTTATAGGATTTCTGAGGAGCAGTTGAACTGCTAACCTTGCATTACAGTTAGCTGCCCAATGCTTATTCCACAGCACAATACCAGGATTCCCAAGATTACCTATAATACCTAATACTAAAAAATCTATGAAAATTGCTTCGTATGCTGCCTTTTAGCTTTTAAGAAATAATTTGATCACTCAACTGCTATTTTTATTTTCCAAAAACTTCAATTCTCACTATACTTGTTAAGTGCCATTGAGTCATTAGACTCATAGTAACCCTGTATAAGGTTTCTGAGGAGCGGTTGGTGGGTTTGAACTTATGACCTTGCAGTTCAGTGCTTATCCTACAGTTATTGTTGTTGTTAATTGCCACCAAGTCGGTACTGACTCATAGCAACCATGTATAGGGTTTCTGAGGAGCGGCTGGTGAGCTTGAACCACCGACCTTGCAGTCTAGCGCATTAACCCAAAGTGCCACACCAGGATTTCTATCCTACAGTGCCATACCAGAAATATATTATCCAAGCTTGAATGCTTATAAACATGAAAGGTGACACTATTAACAATTTACACTGTTTAAAAATAGGTATAAACTGTGACAATCTTGGGAAAATGGTATATTAGAGTGTTAAAGGAAAAAGATTATAGGTATCAAGTAGCTGAAAATGTATCTCTCTTCCTTTGTGCCAATGAAAGTACTTACTAGTAAAGGTGGTAGAATAATCAGACTGGGCTTGGAGGTTTGTGGGTGAGCAAGACTTGAATGATAACAGAGTTTATTTTGCTGACATAGTTTACATAGTATACAGACAGCCTCCTTGCATACTCTATACACTTGATCGATTGTCAGAGTGCAAATGCAAATTGGAACTTTTCTCTAAACACAAATTAATCAACACTTGACAATTTTTTGGTATCATTTAATTCCCTCTTTGTTTCTTATATGCACTGTGATCATATTACTATTTCTTACTTTTCTGTATATTTTAATAGTTGTTTCATCTTGAAATAGCCCTACTTACCCAATTGTACATTTGCTGAACTTTCTTTTATTTTTAATAGCTTGGTACCATTGAACTTCTTTGTATGTTCCAAATTTATTGCATTTCAATCACTTTTATACTTCATTGCCATCTTTCCCCAAAGATCAAAGAGATGTTAACAGAATACTAGGTCTAGAGATGTAACAGGCTTCACTAAATCATTATATGCCGCCTCTCTTTTTTGGCTCATTCCCTTTTTCTATAAACATGCAGTTCCCCATTTGCAAACATACAATTTATGTATAACCTATAATTGCAAACCAGCCCATTTAAGCTGATTATATTACAAATTCAAATATATAAACAGTAGTAATAAAAAGTGGGTCCTACATCGTGGTGGGTATTATCACTATTATTATTACTGTCTATTTATGTTAAATTAACTGTTTCTGGAAGTGTGTCTTTACCTCTTTTTATTCATAGAAAGGTATACTATATACTAAGACAAATGCTTGATGAAATTATTTTGGATACAAACTATATTTAACTGTTCCAACTTGCATTTGACTTAAAGATAAATTTAGGAATGGAGTAGTTCATAATCTGGGAACTACTTATAGTTTCTTTTTTGTAAATTACAAAGCATAGCTAGATTAGATTGGCTCCCAGCAAGTATATCTTATAGCATAAGACACTTAAAATATTTCCAAGGATGCCTTTTTAAAAAGCAATTTCAGGTGCAACTGTGTTTAAATCTAACCACCTCTAGTTCCAGGACAATTTTCTAAACACCAAAAGCCAATGATGCACTGGACTTCACCATCCTATGTCTGCCAAAGAAGAACATTAACGTAGCTGAGTTTGATGCCTAGAAGAAAATATACAGCCTCATAATGTTTGAAGAGAGCTTTTTATGTACTTTAAGCTTCAATGTAATTCTTTTATGAGACAGGTTTGGGGTATAGGAGCAATGTTGTTTTCACAAGCCTTTTGCTACAACAGTCTAACAAATCTTTATTGAAATTTGACTCTATAATAAGTAATCTTCTAGGAGTACTGGAAAATGTAAAAATATGAAATAATTTAAGACTGTGTGATTATCTAATGAATGAGTAGACATTTAAGTAGACATTTCCAAGAAGGGAGATCTCATTACTTGGTCAAGAATTTAAATTGAATGTGAAGGTGACAAGGAATTACCTGGCAAAACCTAAATGCACTTGGATAGGAAAGACTATATTTGTTCTTGAAGTTCCTCAACAACTGGGGTGGGGGGAGAGGGGAATCTCTATATTATGTGATAAGTAAGACCAGTCATGAAGATTTTTTTAATCAAAGGGTGACATGAAGCTCCCTGCTTTACAAAAGATAAATCTAACACAGACATCACTAGGCTAGATGAGAAAAAGCAGCTCAAAAAAGTCAAGGATGGCAGTTTACAGCATCGTTATCCTGTTTTATGAACAGTGGTATATCAAGGTATGGCAGGTGTGGTACATACCCTGTACACGTCTTGAATAATGACCCTGTATAGGGTTTTCAAAGAGCAGCTGGTGAGTTTGAACCACCAACCTTGCAGTTCAAATGACTTTGCAGCCTGATGCATTAGCAGGGGATTGCAAATAAGCACTTTCTATTTGTCATCACAGTTTCCATCACCAGATTTGAGAGGCCATTCAACAATTTAAAACTAATTATAAAGTGGTTGATGTTAAGTGCCCTCAAGTTGGTTCTGACTTATAGTGACCGTGTATAGGGTTCCAAGGAGTGGCTTTTGAGTTTGAACTGACCTTGGGTTTCAAACCCATCTTGCGGTCCAGTGCTCTATCTCACAGTGCCAAACCAGGACTAGACTAACTGTAATAACTTCCTCAAAAAGTTAAAAATAGCAATACCAAATGACCCAGCAACC
>NW_006408557.1:1031434-1044495 GCF_000296735.1 Chrysochloris asiatica
TACTTTGGTAAGTAGTGAGGTGGATATTAAAAGCTCATAAAAAGCCATCTAAAGTGCAACTATAGATTTCTTTGTGTGTGGAAGAAAGAACACTGATGAAAATTTGAAGATACTTGGAATTAACTAGCCCAATGGACCAATGGAACATGTGAGAATCAGTCACTATGACTCTAAGACCAGAAATAGATGGTACCCAGCTACTGCTCTGAAAAGGGATCACATTAGAAGGTCCCAGACAAAGTGGGAACTAGTGCAGAAAGAAACTCAAAATTATATATTAAAAGATCAGACTTACTGGTCAGAAAGACTGGAGTAACCTGAGACTGGGGCCCTTGACCATACCCTTTTGACCATACCATTTTGCAGCCAAGCAGTAGATCGGTATATAGGGGAACAACAATACTAATATGGTATGCTGATATGGAATGGCTAATCATAGACAATCAAAAGGACAACATATATCTAAGGACAAAGCTGAGAAGGGATGGGAAGGAGGGTGGAATGAAAATAAGAACCAGAGGGAGGAAGTGGGGAAAAACTGTTGCTACATGGAGTGATTTGTTGAATAAAAACGAATTATCTCCTCTGTAAACCTTCACTCAATTCCAAATAAAAAGCTTATAAAACAAATAAACAAAAAGAAAACACTATCTGCCATGAATACTATTTTCCATTGGTATATCTCTGTTTAGAAAATTAGGGACAGTTTATTTGGCCTGCTAAAATAAGGGGAAAATGTAACACTGAGTATATGTATGCTTCTGTTTCCTGAAGGATCCCTGATAGTGCAGTGGTTAAGCACTGAGCTGTTAACCAAATGGTTGGCAAATCAAACACATCAACCACTTCATGGAAGAAAAATGTAGCAATCTACTTCTATAAAGACTGTTATTGTTAATTGCCACTGATTCAATTCTGGTGAGTTCGATCCACCAACCTTGAGGTTAGCAGTCTAGTGCTTATCCTACAGTCACAACACTCCCTATAAAGATTATAACCTTGAAAACCCTGTGGTTCATTTCTACTCTGCCTCAAAGTGTTGCTACGACTAGAAATTGACCCAATAGTAATGAATTTACAGGTCTCTGAGTGTTTTTATTTCCCACCCTTTTTTTGACTAGTTTCACTGATCTATATGGATAAAATCTACTAGCAGTAGCCACTGCTAGTCTGTCAGTTTGTCATACTGTGGTGACTTGTATGTTGCTGTGATTCTGGAAGCTATTCTACTAATATCTCAAATACTAGTGGGATTACCCATGGTGGACAGGTTTCTGCAGTGCTTCTAGACTAAGACAGGATAGGAAGAAGGAAAGGCAGATCATTTTTGAATGGTTAACCATTGAAAATGTGGTGAAAGCTTAGATTGTCAATTATAGTGCCAGAAAACGAGCCCCTCAGATTGGAAGGCACTCAGATACAACTGGGAAGAACTGCCTCTCAAAGTAGAGTCGACCTTTATGATGTAGATGGATAAGCTTTCAGGATCTTCATTTGCTAATGTGGAATGACTCAAAATGAAAAGATAGCAGCAAACATCAATTAATTATGAGAAAACAGAATGTATAAAGTATGAATCTAGGAAAATTTAAAGTCATTAAAAGTGAAATGGGACACATAAATTTTGACATACATGGTATTAGTGAGCAGAAATGGACTGGTATTGACCATTTTGAATTAAACATTCATATGGTTGACTACACCAGAATGAAAAATTGAAGAGGAATGGTGTCACATTCAATGTTATAAAGATCATATCAGTATCTGTCCTTATGCACAGTGCTGCTAGTGATAGTATAATATCCATACACCCACAAGGAAGACCTGATCATAAAACTATTAATCAAATTTATACACCAAACACTCATGCCTAAAATGAGAAAACAAAAGATTTTTTTACCAACTTCTGCAGTCTGGAATTGATAAAACATACAATGAAAAGTTGAAAACAAAAAAAAAGAAGGATCAGCAGTTGGAAAATATGGCCTTGATGATGAAAGTAGCACTGGAGATTACATGATAAAATTTTGAAAAATAATTTAACTCATTACAAATCACATTTTTCAAACCATAAATGGAGACTATACACATGCACCCTGCCAGATGAAATGCAGAGGAATCAAACTGATTGCATCTTAGGCATGCAGTGATGAGAAGCTCAGTATCAATCAGAACAAGGGCAGGGCTGACTTGTAAACAGACCATCAATTGCTTATTTGTAATTTCAAGTTGAAGCTGAAGAAAAAACAAGTCCACAAGGGACAAAATGTCACCTTGATTATATCCCACCTGAATTAGAGATCATCTCAAAAACAAAGAATAGATTGGTGTCATAAAAAGCTCTGAGATTTGCTCTTGAACATTGAGAAGCTAAAGTAAAAGAAAAAAATGCAATAAATGAGAAAAATAGATTTCAAAGGGTGATACGAGAAGACAAGTTAAAGTATTATAATGAAATGTGCAAAGATCTGGAGTTAGAAAACAAAAACATGCTTGAGATTTCTCAAGCTAAAAGAACTGAAGAAAAAAATCAGGCCTTGAGTTGAAATACTGAAGAATTCTATCAGCAAAATACTGAAGGACACCAGAGCATCAAAAGAAGATGGAAAGAAATACCCAAAAAGAATTGATCAATGCTCAATCATTTCAGGATGTAGCATATGATCAAAAACCAATGGTATTGAAGAAAGAAGTCCAAACTGCACTAAAGACAATGGCAAAAAACAAGGCTTCAGGAATTGGCAGAATACCATTTGAAATGTTTCAACAGCTGATACAACATGGACACACTCACTGGGCTATGCTAAGAAAATGTGGAAGACAGCTGACTGGAACAGATCAATGTCTGTGCCCATTCCAAAGAAAGGTAACCCAACACGATTATCAAATGGTATAATTAATATGACTCACAAGAAAAATTTTGCTGAACATAGTTCAAAAACAGCTGCTGTAGGATATTAACAGGGAACTGCCAGAAATTCAAGCTAGATTCTGAAGAGGATGAGGAACAAGTATCACTTGTGTAGATCATAACAAATTTTAGACATTATTGCAAAGAATAAGGATTTCAGAACACTTAATTTGCTCATGAGGATATCGCATGGCTTAAAGGAGCTCTGGTAGCGTAGTGGTTACGAATCGGGCTGCGAACCTTAAGGTCAGCGGTTCGAAACTACCAGCTGCTCCGCGGGAGAAAGATGAGGCTTTCTACTCCCGTAAAGATTTACACCCTCGGAAACCCTGTACAGGGTCGCTATGGGTCGGAACCGACTCAACGGCACTTAACAACAACAACAACATATGCATTAGGATTGTATACTCACAACATATTTATTTGATCTTTATGCTAAACTAATAATCTGAGAAACTGGACTATATTATAAAGAACATAGTATCAGGATTGGAGGAAGATTCATCAACAAACTATGAAATGCAGATGGCACAAGCTTGCTAGAAGTGAAGAAAAATTGAAGCACTTAAGAGGAAAGACCATAGATATAGATTATACCTCAACCTAAAGGAAACAAAACCCCAAAAGCCACAAAAAAATATTATAAAGAAATTCATTTTACTTGGATCCACAGTGAATGCCCATTTACACTGTTGTTGTTAGGAGGTTCTAGTAAATTCTGTCTCATAGCAAGCCTATGAACATCAGAGCAAAACAATGCCCAGTCTTACCTGATTCGCAGTCTTTCTTATGGTTGATCCCATTTTTGCAGCCACTGTGTCAATTCATTACTTTTAAGGTCTTCTAATTTCACTGCCCAGCCATCTTTTTTAAGATCTTACACTTTTTTTCACAAATCTTCTGCTTTACTAAACCTGATGTCCTTCTCCAGAGACTGAAATCAAATGATGTATTGCTGCAAAAAATAACTTTTTAAGCTATTAAAAAACAAATATGTCATTTCGGAGACTAAGGTATTCCTGACCTAATCTGTGGTACTCATATTTTCAGTTGCACCATATGCATGTGAAAGCTGAACAATGAATAAGGAAGACTCAAAGAAGCCTTTGAATTATAGTATTGTAAAAAAATATTGAATATACTATATACTGCCAGAAGAACAAACAAATCAGTCTTAGAAGAAAATATTTTTTTATTTGTTAGTTTTTACTTTGTACTTTTTTGTCTTTAGCTAAATTGTTTTTATATGAGGAGAAGCAACAATGTAATGCTGGCAAGTCATTTCTTAAATTGTGGCTTTATACAACTCTAAAATATCATTGGAATAGTTTGTGTTTTAAATAAATTATAAAAAGAGTGACAGCTAGTAATAATCAATGCATTATGATAAAATCTTGCATTGGAATTTTATTTTAGAGACATGCATTACATTTTTAAAATAAATTAAGTAAAAACTTTATATGGGGCCTTGGGTTAATGTACTGGACTGCAAGGTTGATATGAACCACAAGGTTGTTGGCTCAAGCTCACCAGCCTCTCCTTAGAAACCCTATATAGAAGGGCACTGTGAGTCAAAACCGATTCAGTGGCACTTAATAGCAGCATATATTTTGAGGTTTCCCAGACTGTTTTTCTACTATGTTGTTGTTGTTAGGTACCATTGAGTTGCTTTTGACTGAGAGAACCGATATAGAACAGGATGAAACAGTGTCTGATTCTATGCCATCCTCACAATTACTGTTGTTTGAGTCCATTGTTGTTAGCTTCCATCTTGTTGCATAACTTCCTCTTTTTTGTTGACCTTCCACTTTACCAAGATACCCTTCTTGAGGGGCTGATTCCTCTTGACAATATATCCAAAGAATGTGATGCGAAATCTCACGATCATTGCTTCTAAGGAACATTCTTGTACTTCTTCCAAGATGGATTTATTATCTCTTCTGACAGTCCATGGTGTTTTCAATATTCTTCTCTGACTCCATAACTCAAATACATTGACTGTTCTCTGGTCTTCCATATTGATTGTCTAACTGTCACATTCACATGAGGACGATTGCAGCAGATATTCCCACTGCAGTACATTGTTTGATTTCTTGATTCTTGCTTCCGTGAGTGTTGATAGCAGATCCAAGCAAAATGGAGTCTTTGACAGCTTCAATCTGGTCTCCATTCATCATGATGCTATTTATTTATATCTTTTGCATGAAATGTTAAAATTATTTGAATTATTTATAAAGTGTGTTATTGTTTTTATTGTAATATATGCTATTATTAGATTTCATGCTTTATTGGAAGAAAATATCAGATAACACTCTTATAAAAGGCAGATGTATTTATGAGTACAGAATGTGTTCAGTAATATAACGCATGTACATGTACAATTTTATTTGCAATTTAATCGCTGTTTATATTCAGTGTGAATTAAGAATAAACAAAATGAGGGAAGGGAGGGAATAATGAATATAATGAACAGACTTAGTAGTTTTGGACTATAGCTGCTTTAACAGCTTTGTGGTAGAAAACAAATGTACTTTAGAAAATCTAAGAATAACTAAGATTGTGGTTCCTCATAGGGGAAACAAATTTATATTCCTAATGTTTATTTGAATTTTTGACACATGTAAGTAAAACTATGTATATGAAATATCTGTACCAACATATTTATATTATTAATTTCACAGATTTTCTTTATTGTACTAACTTATTAGTATATTAGTTCCATTACTAATGCTTATTAAAAAATGTTTTAGGCTGAGCTGTGAACCACAAATACACTACTGTCTTCACTTCTTCATCAGAGGTGAATCTTCAGCCTGGAAGGGCTACTTTCAGGAGACTAAACAGATGAAAGCCTGATGGAGCAAGAATCAAGACTGTAGAAAGGATGCTTTAACACCTCAAAAGGAAGTTTTTGCAGTGTCAATAGAGTGGGCAAAGACGTGTGGACTTGCATTGTCATGCAAGATTACAATGCAATGCCCTTGGATAGTTTTCCATTATTGACCCTTGAGATAACTGTAAGCATCAATTTTCCAGTGATGGTTGTTGGCTTTTGAACTTTGACTTGCTCAGCAATTGAGGATGTTCCCATTCCATACTCTGCCATTTACTCTCAAAAGCTTGTAGTAATAAATCCATGTCTCATCAACAGTAACACTTTTTTAAAGAAACTTTTACCTTCCTTCAAATATTGGTCCAAATTTTGTTTACAGATGTTGTCCAAACATGTCTGTGTATGCTCTTCTGTGAGTTGTTTCAGTACGCATCTTGCACAAATGTCTAAACCCAAGTCTGTTGTGATTATTTCATAGGCAGAGCCATAGGTGATTTGCAAATGATTTGCCCCATAATTCAATGTCGCTGGTTTAATTCAACAGCATCATTTCACATGCATGCTCAGTGTTTTCATCAGCCATGTATGCGGACAGACATTTTAATATAACCGGAGTGCAGATAATTTTTGACTCATATCATATGGTCCTTTTAAATGTTCTTTGTTTTTTGTTTTTTTTTTTTTGTAAACAAAAACAAAAGTTGGAAGGGAATAATATCAGGGTTGTAGGGTGCATAGGGAAGGTATCCTAACAAAGTTCTTATAGGACAGCCCTTGCTACCCTTGAAGAATGAACATGTACATTATTAAGATGAAGAAAATGTCTCTGTGCAACTTACCTAGCCTTTTTCAATTTTCTGAAAACTTCTTCATAAGACTCTGTAGTTGGTCTGTGTCCTTTTAGAAAATCGATCACAAGATTGCCCTTTTGAAATGCACTAAACAGTGGCTGTAACCTTCTGATCTGGCCTCTCTGCCTTGAAGTTAACTTGCCCAATAGGTCCCTTCAGAAGTCATTATTTTTACTGGACTTTTTTTTTTTTTTTTTTCCTTTAAGGCACTAAAGACGTGAAATGGAGCTCTGGTAGCATAGTGGTTACAAATCAGGCTGCGAACCTTAGGTCAGCAGTTTGAAACTACCAGCTGTTCCGCAGGATAAAGATATGGCTTTCTGCTCCCATAATACAACCTCAGAAACCCTGTACAGGATCGCTATGGGTCAGAATCGACTCGACAGCACTTAACAACAACAACAACAGACATTAAGGAACTCTGGTAGCGTAGTGGTTACAAATCGGGTTGCTAATCTCACGGTCAGCAGTTCGAAACAACTAGCTGTTCCGTGGGAGAAGGATGAAGCTTTCTGCTCCCGTAAAGATTGACAGCCTCAGAAACCTTGTACAGGGTCGCTATGGGTCAGAACCGACTCCACGGCATATAACAACAACAAAGACATTAAGAGACGTATATTACTAAGGAAGTGCAGTGGCTCTATAAGGTATGCACTTTGACTGTGAACCACAAGTTTGGCAGTTCAAGCCCACCAGTCCTTCCATGAGACAAAGATGAGGCTTTCTGCTCCCTTAAATATTTATAGCTGTGGAAACTCCATGTAAGCCTCTGTGAGTCAGCTTCAACACCATAGCACTTAACAACAACAACAACGAAAATGAGACTAAGGTAGTATATTACTGGGACATCTTATCTGCAGGCATCCACAGGCATCCACTGATCTCAGAGACATGCTTAAACATGTTTTGTTTAAAATAAACATGCATGTGTGAACTGGAACCCTAGTAACTTTTTTTTTTTTTTTTTACTTATTCTTGTATATGTTGAAATTGTATCCATTTTAAAAACATTACTGAGCCACAAACTATCTGAAATGTCTATCACAGTCTGGTACCCATTACCCCATTGCCATTGGGGTGATTTCAAGTCTTAATCCTCTAGGACTGAGTATAACTGTCCCACAGAGTTTTTAAAGTTGTAATCATTACACAATTGTTAAATTCCTTTGAATCAATTCCAACTCCTAGCAACACTGGGTAGAGTTTCCAAGGAGTGACTGGTGGGCTTGAGCTGCCAACTTTGTGGTTAGCAGTCCATTACTTTTCCAGCAATGCCACACCAGTACTGCATTTCCGGAAGTAGACTTCCTCACATTTCCCATCTGAACAGTTGGTGGGTCCCTTTCAGTTAGCAAACTAGTACTTTACAGTCATCTAGGCTCCTTCACACTCTGTTGTTGTTAACTACCATCAACTTGGTTCTGACTCATAGCAACCCTGTGTAGTTTCCAAAGAGTGGCTTGGTGGGTTTGAACCACCAACCTGACATTAGTAGTCCACTGCTTATCCTTCAGCACTATGCCAGGACTCCTTAGAATCTGTTAGACAATCTAAAAATTAAATCTTGAGATAGCATCATTGTATCCTCATTTTTTAAAAAGAAAAAAGTTTGCAACCCAGTTTCCGTTACTCTTATTTTACTATTCCTTTCTGTGGCTATTTTTCCTTATGTATGCATACAAATGTAGTCTCATTAGGGTGAGGTCCAATCAAAATAGTGGCTTCTGCGTGAATCTGCTGAGCCAGTTAAACTCAAGACAAAGAGGTTAACTATAAAGCTGGTTGTTGTTAGGGGTCTTTGAGTTAGTTCTGACTCATCACTACCTTATGAATGAATAGAATGAAACACTGTCTAGTCCAGCGCCATCCTCATAATCATTAAGCTTGAGCCCATTGTTGCTGTCTTTGTACCAATCCATACTGTTGTGGGTCTTCCTCTTTTTCACTGACCCTCCACTTTACCAAGCATGAGAACTTTCTCCAGGGACTGGTCCCTCCTGATAATGTGTCCTAAGGATAATGATGAAGTCTTGCCATCCTAGCTTCTAAGGAGCATTCTGGCTTTACTTCCAGTACATTTTGCATGTTCTTCTAGCAGTCCATAGTACTATTAATATTCTTCTCCAACATCATAACTCAAATGCATCAATTATTCTATGGTCTTCCTTATTCATTTTAAATGTTCCCATGCATATGAAGCTATTGAAAACACCACAGCTTGGGTCAGGTGCACCTTAGTCCTCAAACTGATATCTTTGCTCTTGAATGCTTTAAAGAGGTCTTGTGAAGCAGATTTGTCTAATGCAATATATCATTTGGTTTCTTCACTGTTGTTTCTTCAAAACATGAGTGTTGATAGTAGATCCAAGCAAAATGAAGTCTTTGACAACTTCTTTTCCCCATTTATCATGATGTTGGTCCAGGGATAAGGATTTTTTCCCCTTTAAATTGAGGTGCAAATCATACTGAAGACTGTGATCTTTGATCTTCATCAGAAAGTATTTTAAGTCCTCTTTGTGTTCAGAAAGCAAGGTTGTACAATCTGCATATTGAAAATTATTAATGTTTTCCTCCAACCCTGATGTCAAGTTCTTCATATAATCCAGCTTCTCAAATTATTTGCTCAGCATACACATTGAATATGTATGGTGAAAGAATGCAGTGTCCCTTTGTTTTGTTCAAATGTCTATGTACATGTTACTCAAAAGCACAATTATGGTTCCCTAATACCCACTCCTAATGTTGTGCATAGCATAGAGACTTTGCATAGTCAATAAAAGGCAGGTAACATTTTTCTGGTTATTCTGTGCTTTTAATCATGACATCAGCAATGAAATCTCTCATTCCATGTCTGTGTCTGAATCTGGCTTGAACCTCTCTGGTAGTTCCCTGTCAGTGTACTGTCGCAACTGTTTTTGAATTAATTTTAACAAAATTTTGCTTGCATGTGATAATGATACTGTCTAATGACTTCCACATTCTGTTGGGCCACCTCTTTTTGGAATGGAAATAAATATAGATTTGTTTCAATCAGTTGGTGAGGTAGCTCTCTTCCAAATTGCTTGGCATAGATGAGTGAGTGTCTCCAGTGCTGCATCAGTTTGTTGAAGGACTTTAATTTGTATTACATCAGTTCCTGGAGACTTCGTGTCACCAATGCCTTCAGTGCATCTTTGACTTCTTCCTGCAACACGATTGGCTTTTCATCATATGCTATCTCTTGAAATGGCCGAACACTGTTTATTTTTGGTACAATTACTCTGTGTATACTTACAATTTTCTTTTGATGTTTTCTGTATCATTGAATATTTTACCCATAGAGTCCTTCAATATTGCAACTTGGGGCTTGAATGTTTACTTCAGTTCTTTCAGTTTAAGTAATGTTGAGCATGTTCTTCCCTATAATTATAATACTTGACTTTGTCTTCTACAGCCGCCTTTTGATATTTTCTGTTCAGCTCTTTTACTTTATTTGCTCCATATGCTTTAGCATCTCTATGCTGGATAGCAAGTTTCAGAGTCTTTTCTGACATCCCTTTTGGTCTTTTCAGTTTTTCTTATCTTCTTAATGATCTTTTGCTTTCTTGCTTGATGATGTTCTTGATGTCGTCTTACAACTCTTCTGGTCTTCGGACTTTACAGTCTAATGCATCAGATCTGCTCTTTGTGGTGGGATATGTCCAAGGTCAAATTTGGCTCTTGTGGCCTTGTTTTAATTTTTTTCACCCTCAGCTTGAACTTGCATATGAGTTGGTGGTGGTCTGTTTCACTATGTGCTCTTGGCTTGTTTTTTGCCGATGATATGGAGCTTTTCCAGTGTCTCTTTCCACATATATAGTCAATTTGATTTCTGTGTAATCCATCTGGTGAGGTCCCTGTGTATAGTCATTTTTCTGTTGTTTTAAAAAGGTATTTGCAATGCATAAATCATTGGTCTTGCAAAATTCTGTCATGCAACCTCCAGTATCTTTTCTATCACCAAGGTCATAATTTCCAACTACTGGTCCGTCCTCTTTGATTTCAACCTTTGCATTATAATAATCAGTAATTATAAATACATTTTGATTGCATGTTTGATCGATTTAAGACTGAAGAAGTTCATGCTGTTGCTGTTAAGTGCCATCAAGGTTGTGAAAATTGCTGTTTTGATGTGGTATAAATTAAATAGCCACGAATTCTTCAGGAAAGATTGTGATTGTTATTGCTGTTAAGTGCTGTTGAATTGGTTCATAGCGACCCTGTGTAGTTTCCAGAGAACCACTGGTGGATTTGAACTGCCAACCTTGTAGTTAGTAGTCCAGTGTTTATTCTAGAATGTCCTCCTTCAAAAGTGAATGTTGTTATTGTTGCATAATGCCATCAACCTAGACTAAGGATATGTTGAGAGACAATAGCTTCACATTTTGGTAGTTTTGTTTAATAATGGATTCAATGATTTCATAGCAAAATTTTTTGACTTTCCCTCATGTGTATATAATGCAATTTGATGATCCACTCTTTCATTGCTAGACATTTAGACGGTTTCCTTATTTTGGCTACTGTATTATCAAAATGCATGTACATGTATTTATTTGAGTATGTTTACAGTTCTTTTGGTTATACGATGGACTATTACTCAACCATAAACAGGAATGAAACACTGCTATATACTACAACATGAATGAAACCTCAAAACCTTATTTATATTAAGCGAAATATTAGATACACAAAGGGAATATATTGTAGGATTCAATTTCTGTGAAATATTAATAGAGACAACACAGATTAGTGGTAGCCAAGGTCTAGGGGAATGGGAAAATGGGAACAACTGCTTAATGGACATGGGATTTCCTTTTAGGAGAATGAAAATATTTTGGATGGTGGTAGTTAAACAACATTGTAAGTGTCCTAAATGTCTGTGAACCATCCACTTTAAAATGATTGATTTTACATGATATAAATTTCACATCAAATTTTAAAAATATGAGTTAAATCACTGTTTTGTCATTTGCTTATTCACTTAACACATTATAAACATTTTCTCGTGTTAGTGAATGCACAATTCGATATTCATTTTTAATACTGTAGTTTTCACTGATTATATCAAAATATATTTAGTTTTATTTCCTACCACTGATACTACAAATTACATTAGTAACATATTTGTAAATGTATCTTTTCATATTTACCTAATTTTTTTTCTCAGTATGAATTACTAGAAGTAAAATTGCTATGTCAAAAAGTATGCATGTTTAAAACTCTTATCATGAAATTACCTCCAGAAATGTTTTGCCAATTTTTAGGAGTGAAATCACTGTTGTGTTCAAAGAATACACATATATGTTGTTGTTATTAATTGCCATAGAACAAAGCTAGAGGAGTGACACTAACCAATTTTAAGATCTATTCTGGTAGAATACAAATTGAAATCCTTCAACAAACTGATGCGGCACTAGAGGCACTCACTTGTCTTTGCCAAGAAATTTAGAAGACTACCTGTCCAGCTGACTGGAAGAGATTCATATTTGTGCCCATTCCAAAGAGAGGTAACCCAACTGAATGAGGAAATCATTGGGCAATATCATTGATATCCTACGTGAGTAAAGTTTTATTAAAGATAAATACAAAAACAGATGCAACTATACAGTGACAGAGAATGTCCACAGGTTCAAGCCAGATTCAGAAGAGGATGTGGAATGAGAAATGTCATTGCTGATGTCAGATGGATCTTGGCTGAAAGCAGAGAATACCAGAAAGATGTTTACCTGTGCTTTATTGACTACACAAAGGCTTTCAGTTGTGTAGATCATAATAAGCTATGGACAGCATTGTGAAGTATGAGTATTCCAGAACACTTAATTGTGCTCATAAGGAACCTCTACATAGACCAAGAGGCAGTTGTTTAAACAGAACAAGAGAACACCAAATGGTTTAAAATCAGGATAGTAGGAAGACTCAGTAACAACCTGCAATATGCAGATGATATAACCTTGCTTGCTTGAAAGTCGAGAGACTTAAAATACTTACTGATTAAGATCAAAATCTGTAGCCTTCAGTATAGGTTGAATCTAAATATAACCATCAACACTCATGGAAGCAGCAGTCAAGAAATCAAGTGTTGTATTGCATTGGGCACATTTGCTACACCAGACCTCTTTAAAGTGTTAAAAAGTGAAGATGTCAGTTTGAGGACTAAGATGCACCTGGCTCAAGTCATGGTATTTTCAGTAACATCATATGCATGCAAATTTGGGCAGTGAATATGAAAGACTGCAGAAGAATTGATGCATTTGAGTGATGGTGTTGGAGGAGAATACTGAATGTACCATGGACTGCCAAAAGAACAAACAGACCTGTGATGGAATAGTTATAGCCAGAGTGTTTCTTGGAAGCCAGGTTGCCCAGACTCCATCTCTGATACTTCGGACATATTGTCAGGAAGGCCTAATCCATGGAGAAGGATATCATGTTTGGTAAAGTGGAGGGT
>NW_006408557.1:1049326-1056191 GCF_000296735.1 Chrysochloris asiatica
AGACCCCCAGCGAGATGGATTGGCAAAGTGGAAGCATTGACGGACTTAAGCGTGGCAACAGTTGTGTTGTTGGCCCCAGATAGGTCAGTGTTTCGTTCTGCTGTTTTTCGTAGTATAAGGAATAATCTAGCCTAATTGTTGGAGACCTGAATATCTAGGGGCCTGCTTCTAATTTTAACATTAACACTTGACTTTTAAAAAAGTCAGTTAACATCTCTAAGTCTCAGTTTTCTCAATTATAAAATTAGAAGATTTTACTAAGTGGTTTCAAATACTTTGCCCTTTACTAATACCAAGTTATTTAATAATTAAAAAGAAGATAAAAATTTTCTAAGAAACGACATGTTGTTTTGTTTTGTGATACTGTTGAGTCAGCTCTGATTCATAGTAATCCTATGCACAACAGAAGCAAATACTACCCAGTCTTGCGCCATCCTCACAATTGTTACCACCACTGAGCTCATTGCTGCTGCCACTCCATTTTGTTGGGAATAATTCTCTTTCTCATTGACATTCTACCAAGATGCATGTTCTTCTCCAGGGACATTATGATAACCAGTCTGAAGTATGAGAGGCCAAGTCTCACTATCCTGGTTTCTAAACTAAATTCTGGCTGCCCTTCTTCCAACACAGATTTGTTGGTTCTTCTGGCAGTCCATGGAACTTTTAATATTCTTCTGCAAAACCATAACTCAAAGGCATCAATTATCTTGTCTTACATATTTATTGTCCAACTTTTACATGCATAGGAGGCTACTGAAAATACCTTGACTTGGGTTAGGCACATCTTAGTCCTCAACATTTGCTTTTCAATAATTTAAAGAGGCCTAGTGTAGCAGATTTGCCTTAAAGAGGCCTAGTGTAGCAGATTTGCCTAATGCATTACATTGTTTGATTTCTTGACTCCTACTTGTACTGTAGGACAGCACTAGACTGTGAACCACAAGATCAACAGTTCAAACATATCAAGTGCTCCTAGAAAACCCTATACAGGGTCGCTATGAGTAAGAACCAACTCAACAGCATTTAACAATAACTTTCTTTTGTGTTAATTGTACATCCAAGCAAAAGTTGTCTTTGACAATTTCAACCATTTCTCCATTGGTAATGATGTTATTTATTGGTCCAGTTGTGAGGACATTTGTTTTGTTTACATTGAGGTACAATCCATACTGAAAGCTGTGGGCTTTGATCTTCATCAGTAAGAGGGTGAGTTAAAAATTATCTTCACTCTGGCTGTCAAATTTATTTGAATCAACTTTTAGAAAATGCAAATATATTATTTTTCACATAATCTCCTTGCTTTTCAATACACTTTGTCCATCTGCCAACAAGCTTTCATATTCCCTTTTTAAAAAATGTTTTAGGCTGAGCTGTGAGCAACTAATGCACACCTGTCTTCACTTTTTCATTAGAAGTGAATCTTTGTCCTTGAAGTGCTTTCTGGGGTCCAAACAGATGAAAGTCAAATGAAGCAGGAGAAGAACTATAGGGAGGATGCTTTAATACCTCAAAACAAAGTTTTTGCAGACTTTCAACAGTGTGAGCAGAGGTATGTGGATGCGCAGTGTCATGCAAGATCATAATGCCTTGGATAGCAGTCCTCTGTGTTGAATCCAAAATTTAGGTTTCAGCTCTTCAATGAGCATCTCACTGTAATTAGCACTGTTGAAGCATCTCACTGTAATGAACACTGTTAATTGTTGAACCTTTTTCCTGATAGTTTTCTAATACTGGCCCTTGGTGACTGAGGATGTTTCCATTCCATACTTTGCCGTTTGCTTTCAGGAGCATAGTGATGAATCCATGTCTCATCACTAGTAATCACATATCAGTCCAAACTTTGTTGGCAGATGTCCAAACACTTCTGTTTATGCTCTTCTGTGATTGTGGTACCCATTTCGCACAAACTTCTGCAAAACCCAAGTCTGTCATGGATTAGTTCATAGGCAAAGTCATGGCTGATTTGCAAAATGATTTGCCATAGAATCCACTGTCACTTGTCTATTCAACAGAATAATTTCATATGCATGCTCAATGTTGTCATCAGCTGTAGACGTGGACAGACATTTTAATGTAACTGAAGTGTGGATATTTTGACTCACCCTTGTATTTTAAGTCTTGTTCACTTTCAGCAAGCGAAGTTGTATCATCTACATATAGCAGGTTATTAATGAGCCTTACTCAAATCCTGACGTCATGTTCTTCTTCATATATATCCAGAACATATTAGCTATTTATTCTGAATGTTTAAATCTTGATATTAATGTATTTTTCTGATTCAGGCACAGTCATCAATATTATAACCTTAGTCTTTATGCACATTGTAAAAATGGTATGAGAGAGGCATCGAATGGATAGTAGGAGAGGCATCACAATGGGTAGTAGGAGACTCATCATCAGCATCAGACCAGGGTTGATTCTTTTGGGTGGAGGTCAAAACTGTCCCTCCCATGGCACTCTGTATTTTTCTGCTGAATCTGATAATTTCTTCCAGTGGTGACATAAATTGTATAGACAATACTCATAATTATGAAGGTTATTAGGGAAGCAACTGATTACAATTCAAGATTAGAAGCACCCAGGATACAGTTCATCCATCAGCATTGCACTCCTCTCTCCACTCTTGACATAAGTCCAGCAACCTCTTGAACTCTGCCCTGCTTGTCCAGCAACCTCTTGAACTCTGCCCTGCTTGGCCAAGCATTATGAAGATTTTAAAATCCTGACAATAAGTGTTCAAAGGCACCCCATTCTGACAATAAGCCTCCTGCCTGGTGGCACTCAGCTTTCTTCCTTCATGGGTGGGCAAGTCCAGCACTGTGGCGCAATCCAGTTCAGCTGCCTCTGCTGTAGCCATTTCTCTGCCTCTGCTTCTTACCTTCTTTTGCTGTCTCTGATATCACTGCTATTTGTTTCCTGGATCAAGGAGGTTCAGATCAAGGAACTTGCATGCAGAGGACACACTCCACTCCTGCCTCTTATTTCTTGAGGGTAGTGAGCACTTCCTCTCCAACCTCTGGAATGGCTCATTTTAAGCCTAGTGGAATGGCAAAGCTGACCAATTCCATGATAGGATTCCATACACCTTATTTGCATGGCCCCACCCCACAAGAATACCATGTACCTTATGTATATTATTAGCAAGCTATGCCATCCCCTTGATGTACCATAAGCGCCTCACTTATTTTTTGTGCAGATTTATAAATATATTTGATAATCAGCTGTTGGTTGTCATCCAGATTGACTGTCTGTAGGTTTTTAAAAGTGGTGACAGGCACATGGGTCACCAGTGTATATAGCCCTTGTTTGATGAATCCTCACCCTCATTATGTTTTCTGGACAATTACACCTGGATATGGTACAGGACATTCCTGATTCCTTGGGCTGAGATACCTTTGTTGAGCCTGGTGTCTATGTGCATAGCTGGTGTTCCTATCTCCTTCATGTCAAATTTCCGAATCTCCTTGAGTGCTCGAGGGGCATGCTTCTTGAAGCCTGCACTATGAATGTGCTTGTGAATGCTGATGGTGTACTCTCTGGTCACCACTTCACTGATAGCAGAATGACCCTTCTTCTAACCAACTTTCTTTACAGGAGCTATAGCAATGCGACCAGGTTGTAAAGGCTAAGCACCACACTTTTGCATAGTCCTACCTAGTCATTCTCTGCTATTCATAGGTTTTCAGGGACTACATGAAAAACATGGCATCAGGATTAAAGGAAGACTCATTAACAACTTGTGATATGCACATGATACAACCTTGCTTGCTGAAAGTGAAGAGGACTTAAAATATTTATTGATGAAGATCAAAGAGCACAGCCTTTGGTATGGATTGCATCTCAATGTAAAGAAAACAACAATCCTCACCACTGGACCAATAAACAACATTCTTATCAAGGGAGAAAAGATTGACGTTGTCAAGGACTTCATTCTTCTTGGATCAACTGTCAACACTAATGGAAGCAGCAGTCAAGAAATCAAATGACGTATTGCATCGGGCAAATCTGCTGCACAAGACCTTTTTAAAGTGCTGAAGAACAAAGGGGTCAGCTTGAGGACTAAGCTGCGCCTGACCCAAGCCATGGTATTTTCATTCCCCATATGCATGCGAAAGCTGGACAGTGAATAAAGTAGACTGTAGAATTGATGCATTTGAGTTATGGTGTTGGAGGAGAATATTGAAGGTGCCATGGGCTGCCAAAAGAACCAACAGATCTGTGTTCGAAGAAGTGCAGCCAGAGTGCTTGCTGGAGGCCAGGATGGCCAAACTTCGTCTATCATACTTTGGACATATTTTCAGGAGGGACCAGTTGCTGGAGAAGGATATCACATTTGGTAAGGTGGAGGATCAGAGAAAAAGTGGAAGACCCCCAACGAGATTGATTGGCCAAGTGGCAGCATCGACGGACTTAAGCGTGGCAACAATTGTGAGATTGGCCTAAGATTGGGCAGTGTTTTGTTCTGATGTGCATAGGGTTGCTATGAGTTGGTACCAACTTGATGGCACCTAACAACAACTACAACAAACCTAGTCATTTGGTAGAAGTTACACAAACAAGGCTGGAAGGGCTATATCAAATAATTTGTTGCATTGCACACATTTTTGCTTAAATATAACATAAAAATACCTTTAGTCCTATACTTCCATAATTATCACTTCCCACCATTAACATGTACCCTTCTTCTTGGCTCTGAGTATTTTTTCAGGTTTAAGAGACTATGATACTAATAGGGAAAAGGCCAGGATTTGATCGTGCTATGGGTTAGTATCACAGATTGGATTCTCTGGGAAGCAGACACTGACATACAGTTAGGAGTGCAAAAGACTTACTGAGAAGTAACTTTGTGAAAGAAAACAGAGAGGAAGCATGGTCTGGCAACAAAAGCTATCAGAACACAATGCAGACGAAATAAAATTTCTTCCAGAAAAAAATTGCCCACAGCAAAAATAAATACCCACACTGAGTACGTATTACTTGACCTTACTCGTCATTGGCTGGGGATCACTCTGAGAGAAGTATAACATCTTGAATGTTGCAACAGACCTGGACTGCACCTACAGCTGGAGGCTATTGGTTAACTACATGCCTTGCAGCTGAAAAGCAAGTTCTATCTTGAAGGGAGAGCCGAGATGAGCATCCCTTGTTTGCAACACTATTATCATGAATTTCATAAACATCACTGAATCCATTTTTAGCCAGGGTCACTTGCTTACTGTGGTGTGGACAAGAGGTATTGGACTAAAGAACTATAGAAGCAGGATTACTGAAAGAGTGATAAAAAGAAAAAGTAAACCCAAAAGTCTGTCATCATATTTAGTGGTTCTACTTCTTAAAAGCTCTTCTCTTGAGATGAGTGAATACCCAAGTCATTGGGATTTTTGCATCTTGCATCCCATACGCCACCCCACAAGGAGGCCAAATTAAGCCTGATATTTAAAATATGTCAGAATAGGGTTGTAGGTATTACCTTATAACCATTCACTTTACCAAGCACATCAACATCAATTCTTATTTTGGTTGTTATACACATATATTTTTAGAGGTGGTTGTTTTTAAGTACTGTCTAGTTGGTTCCAACCCACAGTGACCCTATACAGGATTTCTGAGAAGCAGCTGGAGAGTTTGAACTGGCGACTTTTGGTTAGCAGTCCATTATTTATCCATCAGCACCACACCAGGACTCTTATAGGTAGCCAAGTATAAAGAATTTGAAATTTGAAGACCTAGTTTTGATTCCTTTATCCTAAACTTGTTAGAATTATGACTTTAGAAAAGTTGCTCAGCTTCTTTAAGACTCAGTTTGTCTGTCTATATAGCACAGTTAATAATACTTACCTCATCAGATTGTTTTGAGAATCACATGAGATATATTTGTAAACATAACTTGTAAACTTTAAAGTGATACACAGGTGCAACCTGTTATCATTTGAGGATCTCACATTCAGAATTACTTCATCATGTAAATTATAATGATTTGAAGTTCCATATTCAATATTCTAAAGATTTCCATACTGAAAGTTTGTAATGAAGTGTTATCTTTTCAAGATGCCTATTTTGCCTAAGAAATACAGCTTGCAAATCATTTTTATTTTTAATCTATAAATACATTTTATTGACAAGAGCATAAAGAAAAGCATAAAAACATTAGGCTTGATGAACAGTTTTTGCAACATTATTTCTTCTCAGAAGATGTGAGTGATTAATGTTTGATAAAATTGCCTCATTATTGCTTAAATACAATGAATATATTTTCATTACTTTATAAATAAATGAGCATTTGGTTGATATGGGGATGAAAGCAGATTGTGGTTCTCTGATTTCCAGCTCTTCACTAAACCATTTCTTAATGTTTCAATTTCCAATACAAAGTTATTTTTTAAGGAATATAGAAGGAACAGTGACACAGAGTGATTTGACCTGAAAATGTTTATCCAGTCCTAAAAAGCATTTGAAAAATATCAAGAAACTATTATCTTCAAACCTGAAATCATTTTGGAAGATCTGCCTTGAAAATTAAGTCTCTAACACTAAGGAACAAGATTACCCAATTTTCTTGTTTCAAGGAAAATAGAGAAGGCAAGTTTGCTGAAATGAAATCTGGTTCGTTATGCACTAGCTTTAGGGATATTTTTGTTGTTTTTAAGTGCCATCAAGTCAATACCAACTCATAGCAACCCTGTGTAGGGTTCCCAAGAAGCATCCTGGTGGGTTTGAACCACCTACTTTGAGGTTAACAGTTCAGTGCTTATCCTACAGAGCCAAATCTTTAGGAATAATCACATTTAAGGGAAAAGGCTATAATTAGCTCATTGGTTGTTCTTTTACTCCTTATGTGGCAAACTCAATTTTCTTTCTTTTT
>NW_006408557.1:1056291-1059417 GCF_000296735.1 Chrysochloris asiatica
CCAATGAACTGGCACAGTGGCAGTAGCAATGTGCTCAGGTGTAGCAATGATTGAGAGGTTGGCCCAGGACCAGGCAGTATTTCGTTCTGTTGTGCATAGGGGTCACAATGAATTGGTGTCAACTCAATGGCAATTAACAACAACAACAACAAAAAAATCCTGCTATGGCACTGTAGGATAGGCACTGGACTGCTAACCACAAGATCAGTTGTTCAAACCCATCAGCTGTTTCTCGGAAATCCTATACAGGATCACTGTGAGACAGAACTGGGTTGATAACACTTAATAATGACATATAAACTATAGTAATCAAATCAGTATGGTCTAGGTCAAAGAATAATTAAACAAATGAATGAAACAACTAGAAAGCCCTAAAATAGACCCAGACAAAATTGTCAAATGATCTTTGACAAAAGAGCAAAGGTAACCCAGATAGAGAAAAGAGGCTTTTCAAAAAATTATGCTGGAACAACTAGACATCCACATGCAAAAGTAATACAGAATAGAATTTAGTATTTCACAAAAACGAATACAAAATGGATCATAGAAATAAATGTAAAATGCAAATATATAAACCTTCTTGAATTTTACTATGGACATTTTAGATACAATACTAAAAGCATGATATGTGGAAGGAAACAGTTGGTGTATTAAACTCAATGAAAGTAAAAACCATAGTTTGTGAAGAAGCTGTTAAATTAATTAAAAGAAAAGACATAAGGTTGGAGAAAATACTTCACAGTAATTATCTGATAAAGGACTCGGTTTGAACATACACAAAGAACTCTTAAACTAAATGGTAAGAAACTAAAACCCAGTAACCAATTAAGCAAAAGATTTGAACATATACTTCAGCAAATAATGTGTGCAGATTGTTCACAGCCTATGAAAAGCTGTTCAATGTAATATATCATTAGGAAATTACAAATTAAAAGAATACTGAGCTATCACTACATACCTCTTGTTGTTGCTTAGTGCTGTCAAATTGGTTCCAACTAATAATGACTGTGTATAGGGTTTCATTGATGGCATCGAGTGTGGCAGCGGTAGTGAGGTTGGCCCAGGATCGGATATTGTTTCGTTCTGCTGTGCATGAGGTCACTATGAGTCAGTTCCAACTTGATGGCTCCTGACATAAGCTTTCAAAGTCTATAAATATGTGTTACAGTAGGAAGCCTCATCTTTCCTCCAATGAGTGGCTGGTAAGCTCAAATTGCCAAATGTGTGGTTTGAAGTCCAGTGCTTATCCTACAGAGCCACTGTGTTCCCCATACAATTGTTCAAATGGCTTACATCTAAAATAGTGACACCACCAAATTCTAGTAAGGATATGGCACAACAGGAACTCTCATTCACGGCTCATGTGAAAGGAAGATGGTACAGGTACTTTGGAAGAGAGTACGGCAGTTTCTTACAAGTCTTAACATAGGTTTGCCACATAGTACAGGGATTATGCTTCTAGGTATTTATACAAATTATTTGAAAATATGCCCACACAAAACTCTAAAGTGAACATTTATTGCAGCTTGTAGTTAGCAGTTCACTGTTTATCCTACAGAGCCAAACCGGGCCTCCTAGGGGATTTTTAAGGCAGGGAAACTATTCTATATAATACTGTAATGGTGGGTATGTGACATTATACCTTTGTCACATCCTATAGAACTTGACAGAATGAATACTAATGGAAACTATGGACTCTAATTAATAGTAATTCATCAAGATTGATTTAACAATTCGTAACAAATACACCACAGTAATGCCAGTGGTGATAGTAGGAGATACAGATAATAGAGCAAATGAGGATAAACCTGTATATCTGTATTGTTGTTGTTGTTAAATGCCCTGGAGTCAGTTCCAACTCATCGTGACCCTATACAGGGTTTCCCAGGCTGTAAATCTTTATGCGAGCAGAAAACCTCATCTTTCTCCCACGGAACAGCTGGTAATTTCGAACTGCTGACCCTGAAGTCTATTAATTTTAAAATAATGCCTTACTAACACCACTCATCTGTCAGTTTGTCATACTGTGGTGGCTTGTGAAATGCTGTGATTCTGAAAGCTATGCCACCGCTATTTTAAATACCAGCAGGGTTACCCATGGTGGATAGGTTTCAGATGAGCTTCTTGATGAAGACAGACTAGGAAGAAAGAGTGACGAACTACTTCTGAATATTTAGTCACTGAAAACCTTATGAATAGTAGAAAAACACTGTCAGACATAGTGCTGGAAAACGAGCCACTCAGGTTGGAAGATATTAAAAAGGTGACAGGGGAAGAGCTGCTTCCTCAAAGTTGAGTTGACCATGATGACATGAATGGAGTAAAGCTTGTAGGGGAAAAGCATGCAGGACCTTCATTTGCTGATGGGGCATAACTCAAAATGAAGAGAAACAGCAGTAAACATCCATTGAAAATCAGAACATGGAATGTATGAAGTATGAATCTGAGAAATTTGGAAATTGTCAAAAATGAAATGGAATGCATAAACATTGTTATCTTAGACATTGGTGGGCTGAAATGGACTGGTATTGGCCATTTTGAATCTGATGACCACATGGTTGACTATGCCGGAAATGACAAATTGAAGAGGAATGGTGTTGCATTCATTTTCAAAAAGAACATATCCAGATCAGTCATCAACTATCAACAACTGTCTGTAATAGGATAATATCCATGCGCCTACAGGGAAGCCCAGTTAATACCACTATTATTCAAACTTATGAACCAACCACTAAAGCCAGTGAGGATGAAATAAAAGAATTCTGCCAATTTCTTCAATCTGAAATTGATCAAACATGTAATCAAGATGTATTGATCATTACTGGTGAATGGAATGCAAAGGTTGAGAGTAAAGAAGAAGGATAACTAGTTGCAAAATATGGCCTTGGTGATAGAAATGATGCTGGAGAATTCATGATAGGATTCTGCAAAACCAATGATTTATTTGTTCATTTCAAATACCTTCTTTAGACAGCATAAAAGATGACTATACACATGGACTTCCCCAGATGGAATACATAGAAATCAAATTGACCACATCTGAGGAAAGAGAAGATGGAAAATCTCCATATTGTCAGTCAAAACAAGGCCAGGGGCAGACTGTGGAACAGACCAACAATTACTCAT
>NW_006408557.1:1067364-1076784 GCF_000296735.1 Chrysochloris asiatica
CTACATAGAGTTGATATGAGTAGGAACCAACTCAACAGCACTTAACAACAAGAACAATATTATTCCTGTTTTATCACTTTTAGATTCTGATTTTGAGATTTATTAGAAAATAGACAAGTTGTCTGTTAGCATCTCTGGGGGCACTGTAGGATAATTTGTCGTTGTTGTTGTTGTTGTTGTTGTTAGGTGCCATCAAGTGGGAACTGATCCATAGTGACCCTATGCACAGCAGAATGAAACACCGCCCGATCCTGGGCCAACCTCACCACTGTTGCCACGCTTGAGTCCATCTTTGGCCATGTTGCCACTTGGCCAATCTATCTCATTGGGAGTCTTCCTCTTTTTCTCTGACCCTCCACCTTACCAAACATGATATCCTTCTCCAGTGACTGTCTCGCCTGACAATATGTCCGAAGTATGAGAGATGAAGTTTGGCCATCCTGGCCTCCAAGGAACACTCTGACTAAGTACTGGACTGCTAATCTCAAGGTCCTCAGTTCAAACCCATCAGCCTCTCTGTAGGAGAAAAATGAAACTGTCTGCTCTTGTAAAGATTTATAGCCTTGGAAACTATACAGGCCCATTGTGACTCATAATCAACCAGTGACCGTGGATTTGGTTTTGGTTTTACTAAATTATTTAATATTGGAGTTGTCCATTGAATTTTTCATTATGGTCAATTATTTTAAAGAAGAAAAACAAGCTCAGCAGTTCTTAAGCTGAAAGAAATGAAGAAAAATTCAATTCTTAAGGTATTAAAGGATTCTATGAACAAAATATTGAATGAAGCAAGAAGCATAAAAAGAAGATGGAAGGAATATACGAAGTCACTCTATCAAAAGGAAATGATCAATGTTCAGTTATTTCAAGAGGCACCATATTATCAAGAACTGATGGCATTGAAAAGAAGAAGTTCTTTCTTTCTGCATGAATTGTAAAAAAACCCAACAAGGCTGCATAAATTAATGGGATACAAATTGAAATGTTTCAACAAAGTGATGCAGTGCTGAAGGCCCTCGCTTGTCTATGCTAACATATTTGAAAGAAGCTGCCTGGCTAACTTATTGGATGAGGCCCATATCTGTGCCCATTACAAAGAAAGGTGAACCAACAGAATACAGAAATCAACAACCAATGTCACCAATATCACATGCAAGGAAAATTTTGCTGAAAGTGATTTTAAAATGGTTGCAGCAATATATTGAAAGGGAGGAGTTTCTACAAATTCAAGCTGGATTCAGAAGAGGACATGGAATGAGGGATATCATTGCTGACATCAGATGGCTCTTGGCTGAAAGCAGAAAGTACCCAAAGAAGTTGACTTGTGTTTTATTAACTATGCAAAGGCATTCACATGTGTGAATTATAGCAAACTATGGACAATATTGAGAAGAATGAGTGTGATATGGAACACTTAATTGTACTCTAGAAGAATCTGTACATAGACCAAGAGATAGTTGTTGTAAAAAACTAGGGGATACTGAGTAGTTTAAAAAATCAAGAAAGATGTGTATAAGAGTTATGTCCTTTCACAACACTTATTCAATCTGTATGGTGAACAAACAATCCAAGACACTGGAATATATGGAGAATGTGACATCAGCATTGGAGGAAAACTCATTAACAACATGCAGTATACAGATGACAAAACCTTGCTTGATGAAAGGTGAGAGAGCTTGAAATACATATTGATGAAGATCAGAGACTACATTGTTTAGTATAGATGGTGCCTCAAGAAATATTCATACAACTGGAGCAATAAATGACATCATGATGAATTGATGAAAGATTGAAATTGTCAAAGACTTCAATTTGTTTGGATCCACAATCATGGAAGTAACAGTAAAGAAATTAAATGTCACATTGTATTATGGAAATCTGCTGCAAAAGACCTCTTTAAAGTGTTGAAGAACAAAGATGTTACTTTGAGGAATAAGGTCCACCTGGCCCAAGTCTGGTAGTTTCAATTACCTTATTTGCGTGTGCAAGTTGGACAATTAATAAGGAAACTTGTAGATGAATCGATACTTTCAATTTATGTTACTTTGGCAAAGATATTGAAAGTACTACGGACTGCCAGAAGAACAAACAAATCTGTCTTGGAAGAAGTAAAACCAGAATGCTCCTTAGAAGTGAGGATGATGAGACTTGCCTCTTGGACTTTGGACATGTTATAACTAGGGTCCAGTCCCTGGAGAAGGACAGCATGGTTGATTAACAAATAAGAGGAAGACCCCAACAAAATTGGTTGATACTGTTACAACACCCATGACATCAAACATAACGATTGCGAAGATGGGTAGGACTGGGCAGTGTTTCATTCTGTTGTATATGAGTTCACTATGTGTTATAACCAAATCAATGGCACCTGACAACAGCAACAATATGACTGTCCAACAATGAGCAAGTGAAAATATGCTCTGTCTACCAAAGGTCTCTAACTTAAACAAATCTCTGCATCCCATCTATGTTTGCTGGATTTCAGCTTCCATGAAGGACTGATGTTGGAATTTATTTTAACTAGAGTTTGAAAGTAATGAAAGCTACATTAAAACATATGAGCATTTTCAGAATCATTTTGGCCAAGCAGTATGTTCATCAGCAGAGAAACACTCAAGCTTCATGATCATATTAAAAATCCATTCTGTTTAAGACCATTTTACTTAAATTTTACTCATATTTCTTCAGATATTTCTAATTTTTTAAAAAATCTAATCTTGTCTGTGAATCTGTTGTACTGTGCTGACTTGTGTGTTATTGTGATGCCAGACTTTGCACTATCCTCTGTTGGGAGGGAACAGGGAAAGGATTTCACAATGAGCTGAGCTTTTCAGACTACAGGATGAGAAGGAGAGTGGTACTAACTACAGAGATAGCTGTCACTGCAGTTAGAATAGAGTTATGGGTTGAATTAAGGTGTTGAAAATACACAGAGGTTGACATTTTCAGCAGTTATTGAAAATTAAGATTCCAGAGAGCAGAGGAAATTCAGCTATTGAGTCCACCACAGTGGATAATACTGACATGATGAGAAATTAATGTTTTGAGGAACAAATTATTAAAGTTTTGAAAAAGTGGTAAGACCATCATCATTCATGGAGTACACCCATAAAACGCAATGTGACTCTCAGATCTCACTCAAATCACTTAATCTTTCAAATACCTAATTTTCTCAGCTATAAAATGGGAAAAATAACACTGATCCTGTGCCCATCTTCCAAATTACTGGATATATAAAAAATATCACTAAACCATTAGGCCATCATGTTCCATACAGAGCGAACACTTGCATCAGACCTTATTTTCTTATTACACTTGTGCTCTTTCCCATTACCATCTTGTCTATTTCCAATGGTCTAGTTGTACTGCCTTTACTTCTACACATGCAGTTTCTTGCTATGAAGATAAATCGGTTGAGACTGGTACCATGTGCTAGGGAATTAGTGCAGCATGAAAAGAGAACACAACTTTGAATTTAGTCCAAATGGAGTTTAAATCTGAACATTTTCTGTTGCCTTGGAACCATAATCAATATCCATGAAAGCAAGAGTCAGGAAATCAAATGACATATTACATTGGGCAAATCTCCAAAAGATATCTTTAAGGTATTAAGAAACAAAGATGTCACCTTGAAGAGTAAAATGCACCTTCCCCCAAGCCATGGTATTTTCAGTTGCCTCATGTGCATATGAAAACTGGACAATGAATAAGAAAGTCTTTAGAATTGATGTCTTTGAGCTATGCTGCTGAAGACGACTATGTAATATGCCATGAACTTCCACAAGAATGAACGCCTTTGTTTTGGAAGAAATACAGCAAGGATATTTCCTAGATATAAAAATGGCCAGACTTTATCTTACATACTTTGGGCATTTTACTAAGAGGGACCAGTCCCTGGAGAAGGACATCATGCTTATTAGAGAGTCAGTGAAAAAGAGGAAGACCATCAATGAGACAGATGGACATACTGCTGCAAAAATGAGCTCAAACACAGTAACAACTGTGAGGCTAGCAGAGGACTGGGCAGTGTTTTGTTCTGTTGTCCATAGTTGGAACTGAGTAGGAACCAACTCAGTGTCACCTAGCAACAACAGCAGCATGCACAGTGTAGCTCAGCCACAAGGCTTTTAGGCATTCATAAAAATGTTTTAAAGTTAGAAGAAAAAGAAAATGAGCTTTTAGATAGAGTAAAAATTTAAAATATATTAATATATTCATCTTCATACCAATGTTGTTGATTGCTGTGATGTTGGTTCTGAACTATAATGACCATGTATAGGTTAACCAAGGAGCAGGTGGTGAGTTTGAACTGCTGACCTTGTGGTTCACAGTCCAGTGCTGATCCTACAATGCCACACCAGGAGTCTTGCAGTTGTAAAAATAAATAAATGTAATGGAACAAGTGGCCCTCAGAGACAAACCCACCTCAGGCCCATGGAAGTCCTAATGCAGCACTGGCAATCACTGTCTTGTTAGCTCCCTGAAATGTCTCCTGGTGTCTGAAACATGATGTTTGCCCCAGACATATTGTTACCTGATTTATTAGCCAGCTAACTTTTACCTGTTGCTGTTGAGTTGATTCTGATTCACAGCGACACTGTATAGAATTTCCAAGGAGCAGGAGCAGCTGGTGGGTTTGAACAGCCAAACTTGCTGTGAGCAGTCCAGCACTGTTAAGTTGACTGAACTGGTAACCAAAAGGTTAGTGGTTCAAACCCACCACCACTCAGAAATCCTATACAGGGTTATTATGAGTCAGAACCACCTTGATGGCACATAGCAACTACAACAACAACAAAATAGGACAAAGTGGAACTGCCCATAGGGTTTCAAAGGCTGTAAATCTTAAGGGGAACAGACTGCCACATCTTTACCCTGTGGAGCAGCTGGTGCGTTGTTTTTGGTTAGCAGTGGGTGTTTAAACCAATGTCAATTACAATGAAAATAAAACTGACATTTTTATAATCTCTCTCAAAAATATTTTTCAAAAAGCCCTTTCCTAAATAATTATTTCCTCTCTGGGCTACCTGTGTACCGTGTAGTTAAAATTTTCACTCCACATTTAAACTTTTTCCATTTCTACCTTCTACCAGGCTTTCAAAGCTTCTTAAGTGTGTGAATTATTTCTAATTCATCGATGTATCTCCAGTAACTAGCAGAAATGTATGGTGTAATGCTGTGGGACAAAGCACTGGACTGCAAGGTCAATTTGAACCACCAGGTTGGCCCTTCAAATTCACCAGCCACTCCTTGGAAGTCTTGTACATGATCCCTATGAGGATGACACTTAATATCAATGGCACATACAAGCTCATTCATAAAGTCTGATGAAGTAAATGCTTTCTAATTGCAGTGGTGGTAGTGGTGATGTGCCAGTGAGTCAGTTTTGATGCAGAGTGACCCTGTATAGGGTTCCCATGGCTGTAAATATTTACAGGAGCAGAAAGCCTCATCTTTCTCCTATGGTAAAAGCAGTACTGAACTTGCAGTTAGCAGCGCAGCTCATAATCGACAACCTTACCAGGGCTCCTTTCTAATTGCTGTACTAACGTTGTATTGTTATCCATGTGCTGTTGCTTGTAAATATGATTTGTGACTAATATTTAACCTAAGAAATGAAATATCTGAAATGAGAAAAGTGTTATCTATCCTCCTTTTGTCATATCTACTTTTCTGCACTACATGCTACCAGCCTAATTATTCTTTCAAAATTGAAAAGTTAAATAAATGTTTTTTTCAAGGCTTCTTCCTTCTTCTTCCCTCCCTTGCTAAATTCATTAATTTATTTAAGAGAAACTACATTTTGTCCTAGACTGGTATGTGATAAGTTATTAATTTGACAAATGAAAGAAAGGTGAAGGTACTCAAGAACTTTTGGTATCTTCATGTGTGCATTCTTGTGTTATGATTCTGTGTCCCAGTGACTTAATGGCAAAAGAGTGTGAGCAGAGGACTAGAGTGGAGAGTGAAGCGTCCAGCTGATAAGAAGAGAGGGCATATACACAAGAATACCCACACTTGCAGATAATACCCACTTGACTTGGCTTAAATGACTGGATAATCAGAGCTCAACTAGAAAGAGAAAAAAAAAGAGTAATCTAATACAATTTGATGAAATTGACCTACACTTATGGATGCAGTAGCTCAAAAGAGGAAACAAATCCTTACAGCAAGACTCATTCCCACCCCCTCCAAACACAGAGTAGACAGGGATGGTCAACTTGGACATTGGCTACCCAAAATGGGGGAAAGAGGAGGAGCCTACAAAGGCAAGAAGTGACTGGCTTACAAGCTTTCAAGAGGGAACCTAGATCCAGAGGGCCTGGAGGAAGGTAGAATCTCCAGTGAGTAGTATCCAATCTGTCTAGGCGGGGCTGATGAAATGAAATGCAGGCGGGTCTCTTATGATACAATAGTGAATAATTGTTATCAGGGCTGATTGGTGGGTTGTAAATGTAAAGGTAGACGTTTTATAGCAAGGAGGGGAGTGATTAACTTTGCAATCTAGGAGCGGAGGTCCCTGTGACCATCAAGGGAGAAGAGTGGAGAGCGGAACCATACCCAGAGAAGCAGTGATGCCTGAGATGGAGGCAGAGACGATGACGTGGAGAGATGTATCAGGTGGGGACTTTAGACCCAGATGGGGAGAGGGGCTGTGTGCTGACAACTGGGGGGCAGGCTTGCAGGGTATACCCTTTGGTTGGTTGATGATGCATAGAGGGATTATGACCATGGCAATGAAATGATATATGATAGGATGAATGTAAAACTAATGTTCTCCCATATAAACTATCACATAATTCACAATAAAACATTAAAAAAAGTGTGAGGATGGAAAATGAGCCTATAATTCCTCAGTTCCAAAGACAGTCCAATACTGCCTAATTATACAGGGAAGATAGCATATAGCCTTACAAGGGCTTAAGCAACTAGCATTATAGATGATAACTTTTCTTATATTACTTTAATATTATTTATAAAAGATTCATTTTCTTTGAAAAGGAGTAGAGCAATATCATAAATTAATAGTAAAATGAAGACTGATTACTTTTACCATATAGTAGTTTTACTTATTTATTGTTTTAGAGATAGACAAGTATTATTTTGTTTCTCTCATTTATTTTTACCTTTCCTTCTCTCTGGGTTGTAACATTCTCAGACTTGAAGAGTTTTTATCTCTAATGGTTTATTGTTGCATAAAAGAGTGAGGCAGGGGAGGGAGAGAAAAGAAGACTGTAAACAGTAGTGAATGATGGTATCAGTTACATCAAGCTGTAACAGAAAAGTGTACTTTGTATTTTTTTTCAAATCTGGAACTGTTCAGTAACTTGTGGCAGGGTTAGCTACTTACAAATATTATTTTCCATTCTTCATATTGCTTTGAAAGAGTACTGGTTGATTTTAGGTGTGGAAAGCCACTGTATGCTTACGTATAAAGAATGAAAGTTCAACATTTTTGTTTCATATGAATACATTGAGACTCTTGCTTATCTTCATGTATGCATACGAAACCAAAATGTTGAACTTTCATTCTTTATACATGAGCACACAATGGCTTTCCACAACATGGAGATTCGTGCTTATCTGGAATCCTGGTGTGGTGCTGTGGGTTAATGCGCCAGATTGCAAAGCCGTTTGAACTGCAAGCTCAGCAGTTCAAGCTCACCAGCTGCTCCTTGAAAACCCTATACCGGGTCACTATGGTTCGGAACTGACTCGACAACACTTCACAACAACATGCTTAGATAATTCCTCAAAAGTTCTTTAAATTCTTCATTACATAGGAAGGATGGTTAAAGATAGGGAGAAAAAAGAGTAATATTACCTTAATGTGAGTTATATTACTATATGATTTTCTCATTTTAGTAATAACAATGACCATATCTACTATTGGCACGACATTTTCAGCTGACAGAGGCTTTCAATGCACTTTCTCCATGAGGAGAATATTATCATCGACATTTCAATGATGAGCAAATGGAAGCATATGGAATTTAAGGGACTTAGACTAAATCAGACTGTTAGTAACTAGCCAAATTAGTACCAAATTTTGGGTCTTCTTTGTCTTTACATTTCCTTATTATTTATGACAACTAAGCTATTCAAGGGGAGCACAGTAGCTTCATATGATAAGCACTGGACTGGGAACCACTAGATCAGCGGTTCAAGGTTACCAGCCGCTTCGCAAAGATTTAAAAGCCTCGGAAACCCTATACAGTGTTGATATGAGTTGAAACAGACTCAAAGGGTCTTAACAGAAAGAAACTCCTTAAACCAGTGAGATTTAACCACAATCCTCTTGCTTCAATTAGAAGGCAATTCTCTGACCATTTCCAGGCTTACTTTCCCCTAATAATTTATCCATCTCCACTGGCCACTTGGATCTAGTGCACACTACTGCTCCCTCTAACCTTAACTGTTATTTGTTTCACCTACACTGGAGGATTGTTCTGAAAGTAATTATGCTTCTTTTACTGGTAAATAAGTAACACAAGCTGTCTTGACCCAGTATAGCACAAAGTTTAGTTGCTTTTCCTAAGATTTCCCATTCCTTCATAATCTAGGCAACTTGCTGAATGTAAAGGAGGTCTTACTACCTCCCAAATAACAACAACAACAAAAAAAAAGTTTTTGAGTTCAGTCATTGACTTGCCGTTGATTCTGGCCATCACGTGGTGTTGCTGTGGTGGATTTATCTTGCACAGTTCTGTGGCTAAGTTTTGTTCACTGCTACTTGATTAACCCTGTGAGTATAAGTGTCTTATCAGCTCATTAGGAATTTCTATGTTGGGTGGTAAGATTAGAGCTCTTGACATTACCAGATCTTCTCTCATACTTTGCCCATGTTATTAGTAGACACGGGTACCTGGAGAAGGACATCATGCCTGGTAAAGCAGAAGTTCAGCAAAAAAAGGAAGACCCCTCAACAAGATGGATTGGCACAGTGGCTTCAGCAATGGACTCAAGTGTACAATTGTAAGGATAAATTTGTTTTTCAAGACCTCTTCCTTCCCTTGCTTACTTAATGAATTTAAGATAAATGAATTAATGAATCTGTTGTGCATAGGATCACTATTAGTCAGAACTGCCTAGACAGTTTCCAACAACAATAGATCCAATCAGTATTCCCTTATGGCAGGGTGGCTGAGTCTTTAAGAGTTTCTTACACAGCCTCAAACTGAAATCCCCTCTCATCCTTAAAAGAAGATCCTTCCAGGGAGAACAAACAAGATGGCGGATCCGGTGGACGTATAGCAGAGAGCTCCAACAACAACTACACAGAATACCCAACCAAGCAGGCTCAGAGGATGGTCCCAGAACTCTGAACCACATATAAAGGAATACTTAGAAAGTTGGAAGGCTTACAGCTGGGGGAATTTGTGGCAGAAGCAAGAAATCTATTGCTTTCTAGTCCGGGAT
>NW_006408557.1:1099197-1100126 GCF_000296735.1 Chrysochloris asiatica
CTATGATCTTTGATCTTCATATGTAAGTATTTTAAGCTCTCTTCACTTTTGGCCTGCAAAGTTGTATCACGTGCTTATCGCAGGTTGGTAATGAGTCTTCCTCCAATCCTGATGCCATTCCACACACACACCCAAATAATCCAGGTTCTCAAATTATTTGTTCAGCATACATATTCAATAAGTATGGTGAAAGAATATAACCCTGGCATTTACCTTTCCTAATTTGAAACCATTCTGTTCAAACAGCTGCCTTTTTGTCTGTGTACAGGTTCCACATGAGCAAAATTAAGTGTTCCGGAATACTCATTCTTCTTAATGCTGTCCATAGCTATCATGAGCCACACAATTGAAAGCCTTTACATAGTCAGTAAAGCACAGGTAAACATCTTTCTGATACCATCTGTTTTCAGCCAAGATCCATCTGATGTCAGCAATGATGTCCCTCATTCCATGTTCACTTCTGAATCTGGCTTGAACCTCTGGAAGTTCTCTGTTAATGTATGGTTGCAGCTGTTTTTGAATTATATTTAACAACATTTTGCTTGCAAGGGAAATTAATGCTTTTGTCCAAAGATTTTTCCATTCCATTGGGTCACCTCTGTTTGAAATGGGTACAAGTACCTATCTCTTCCAGTCAGTTGGCCAGGTAGTTGTCTCCCAAAGCCATTATTTTCCAACTACTGCTCCTTCCTCTTTGTTTCCAACCTTTGCATTCTAATCTCCAGTAATTGTTGATATATATTGATTTCATGTTTGATCAATTTCAGACTGAAGAAATTGGTTGTTGTTGTTAGTAAATTCCATCAAGTCATTTCTGACTCTTAGCAACCCTGTATAGATAAGGTTTCCAAGAAGTACCTGGTAAGTTTGAACCACTGAATTTGTTATTCAAACCAATCTTGTGGTCCAGTGCTTATCCTACAGTGCCA
>NW_006408557.1:1100947-1105331 GCF_000296735.1 Chrysochloris asiatica
AAGCATTAATTTCTTATCCCTAAAATAGTAATACTACATTCCTAACAGTATATTATTAGGACTCCTGGTGTGGTGCTATATGATCAGCACTGGACTGTGAGCCACAAGGTTGACAGTTCAAACCCACAGTTGTTCTTTGAAAATCCTATACAGGGTCACTATGAGTTGGAACCAACTCAAAGGCACTTAACAACAATAGAATATTTGTGAAAATTTACTTATGGAAATATATGCAATGTGCTTACAATAGTACCAGGCACTTTGTAAATAAACAAATATCAACAATATTGTTGTCACCACCAATTAAATTAATAGGTTCCACCAGCTGCCCCTTGGAAACCCTGTACAGGGTCGCTATGGGTTGGAATCAACTCTACGGAATTTCACAACAACTGCTGCTATAATTACTATTTTGCTTTATTAAATTATAATACTGAGCCTGAAGAACAAGAAATGATGTGATTTAGGGTTTCCTTAAAAAATCAGAGGTATAGCACTCATTGTTGAACATAAATTGGTGTTGTTTCATGTTAGTGTTATGACTATGAGAATGTTGCTTTATTAGAGTCTTTATGTACCAATAACACCAATAGTAATTGTATTTTATTAGAATCTACCTATGTTCTCCTGGTGTGGCACTGTAGGATCAGCACTGGACTGTGTTCAAACTCACCAGCCACTTTTGGAAATGCTATATCGAGTTGCTATGAGTTGAAACTGACTCAGTGGCACCTAACAATAACAATGTGTTTCACAAGACCTCTTTTAAGTGTTGAAGAGCAAATATGTCAGTTTGAGGACTAAGCAAAGGACTGACCCAAGCAGCAGTATTTTCAGTAGCCTCAGAAACATGCCACAGGGAAAAAGTGATGCAAATTGAAGAGATTTGTAAACAGTAAGTCCAATGGACTAATGGACCACAACCCTGATACTAGAAGAACTCAATGGGGCCTGGCTACCACTACCAACTGCTCTGAAAGGGATCACATTAGAAAGCCCTAGATAGATTGGGAGAAAATGTAGAACAAATCTCAAAATCATGAAAAAAACAACAACTAGGCTTATTGGTCAGATAGAGGTTGGTATAACCCCCAAACTCTGGCCCTTGCTCATCCTTCAGATCTGGGACTGAACTCATCCCTGTGACAAAGTTCCAGACGAGGTAGGTATGTTGGAGGGACAACAACACTATTGAGATATGCACACCATAGAATGATCAACAGTTTGAGATCAAATGGGCATCATTTACCCAAGGACAAAGTTCAGAAGGACAGGAAAAGGAGGAATGCAAACACAAAACACAGGGAAGAAGGGGGATATGTGTTGGTACATTGAGGGGAGTACAGTGGTTACGAATCGGGCTGTGAACCGCAAGGTCAGCAGTTCGAAACTACCAGCTGTTCCGCGGGAGAAAGATGAGGCTTTCTGCTTCCATAGAGATTTCCAGTCTCGGAAACCCTGTACAGGGTCGCTATGAGTTGGAACCGACTTCACAGCACATAACAACAACAACAGTTATTGAAATGAAATGAAGTGTGAGATTTATGGAACATAAAACTGATGAACAGCTCAATGAACCTTCATTTGATTCACACTAAGAAACTTAAAAAAAAAACTCATAGAAACAAGCCTCAGCTATAAAAGTAATACATGTTTGTTATGGAAAGAAATAGATAAGCACATAGGCATACACACAGATCAAGTATTCATAGTCCTACATTCCAGACAAAATTGTTGGTTGCATTTGAAATATCTTAATGTCATGTTCTGGTTCTTATATATATTTAAGTTTTTATTGTGAATTGAGTGAAAGTTTACAGGGCAGATCATCAGTTTACATTCAACAAATCACATACTTTGTTTCATTACAACAGTTATAATCCCCTCCATGTACCATCAGGAACATCTCTCTATTCATTTTAGTTTTTCACATTTTTTTTTTTTTAAACAATTAGTAATACATAATAATTTAAACCACCAAAGGGCAAATTCTGCAAGTCTGCCTCCTAGCTGCCATCTCTCAGTCCCTCTCTTCCCATGAATCTAAAGTCCTCAGCTGCTCCCTCTCTCCATGTCCCCATCTCTGCCTCCATCTCTGGTGTTACTGCTTCTCTGGATAAGGTCCCACATTCTACTTGTGCTCTTCTCCCTTGATGGTCCTAGGGTCCTCTATTTCTGGGCTGTGAGATTAACTATTCTACCATTTTTGTTACAAACTTCTACATTTACCATTGTGACAGTCTTAATTAGTCATGATAACTACTACTCACTATTGAATCCTAAGAATCTTATCCACATCTCTTTACTAGACCCATCTAGACAAGATGAAAATTATTCAGTGGGGTCTCTATCTTCCCCCACACACTCTTAAACTAAACTCCCTCTTGAAACCTTGTAAGCCAGTCACTTCGAGCCTTTATCACCCCTTCATTTTATGTGTTGTTGTTGTTGTTGTTAGGAGCCATCGAGTCGGCACCGACTCATAGCAACCTTATGCATAGCAGAACAAAACAATGTCCGATCCTGGGCCAACCTCACTACTGTTGCTCACACTTGAGTCCATCGATGCTGCCACTTGGCCAATCCATCTTGTTGGGGGTCTTCCTTTTTTTCTCTGACTCTCCATCTTAGGAAACATGATGTCCTTCTCCATCGACTGTTCTCTCCTGACAATATGTCCAAAGTATTAGAGACGAAGTTTAGCCATCTTGGCCTCTAAGGAGCACTCTGGCTGCACTTCCTCCAAAACAGATCTATTGGTTCCTTTAACAGCCCATGGCACTTTTAGTATTCTCCTCCAACACCATAATTCAAAGGCATCAATTATTCTATGGTCATTTTAGGTAGCCAGTGTCTAAATTGCCCATATCTATCTACCCTATACACAGAGGAGATAACATTGATACTTGATGTAAAGATTCCTTCCCTCTTTGTTGGTATTTTGAGCTACTACCTCCATTAGTATAGGCCAAGTTCATCAAATTGTAGCAATTTACCCTTGTTTCCTTTATCAAAACAAATTTTTTTAAAATCTTCCCCTAGTCAAGTTCTGATTATCCAGTCATCGAGACTAGGTCACGTGGGTACTATCTGCAAGTTTGGATGTTCTTGTGCATTTCCCCTCACTTCATATCAGGCTGGATGCTTCATTCTCAGCTTTAGTCCTCTGTGGCTATATCCTTGTCCATGGGCTCAGGTTTCCCCAGGTCTCACCACTCTTTGGACCAACCAGGCCTTCCTCTTCTCGCTCTTATCTCCAAGAATCTTTGGAATGTGGTTGAACTCAGCCCATTTCTTCATTGCTGCCTTTCCTCCTCTTCCACTAAGACCAGTGTGGTTGCCAGCAAGCTAACAAGCCTGCTTATGTGTTCCCTTTGAGTTTCAGTCTTAAAGGACGGTTTCTTATAATGTATTTTGATAGATTAAATTTGATTGGATTGATACCCTTTTATAATTGTGTTTATATCAAGTTGATGGGAAGATAATCCATCCCAGGTTTATTTCCTGCAGAAATGGCACTTGATAGGACCAGTAAAGTAAAATGAATTCACAAATAAGCTCCAAGTCATCTAAGAAGTTATACAACATAAACAGATTGGAAACCAAGTTTATCCTTCAACATTTGACCCTTTATTCACTGCCTGTCACTCTCCCAAATCTAACTCATATTCACTGTAGTGTGCTATAGCTCTCCTGATGGATCGATCCAACAGTTATGCTTGATTGCTAAGATTGGCATTTGATCTACCTAGTAGTAGACAAAGAAAATGAAACTCCTCACAGCTGGATCAATAAATAACATCATGATAAAGGGAGAAGAGACTGAAGTTGTGAAATGCTTCATTTTGCTTGGATCTACAATCAGCACTCATGGAAGCAGCAGTCAAGAAATCAAACAACACTGTATTAGGTAACTCTTCTGTAATAGACCTCTTTAAAGTGTTGAACAGTAAAGATATCAGTTTGAGGATGAAGGTGTACCTGATGCAAGCCATGGCATTTGTCATGCTTGGTCAAGTGGAAGAAGACCCCCAGTGAGATGGATTGGCACAGTGCTAGCAGTAGTGAGCTCAAGCTCAAGTGTAACAAATGTAAGGATGGTGCAGGACTGGGCAGTGTTTCATTTTGCTGTGCGCAGGTTTCGTATGAGTAGGAATCTTCTAGATGACACTTTATTTTCTGCATATAAGACTTACAAACCTTACAAATATGTGAGGGGTTGCACAGTTTGCAAACATATAACACACATTATTTGCATAAAAATAGAGTATTTATCATACTTGGTATGATTATTCATACATTTGGCTCTAGCAATATGTTGTTGTTATGTGTCATGGAGTTGGTTCCGACTCATAGTGACCCTGTTCAGGGTTTCCAAGACTGT
>NW_006408557.1:1105921-1117322 GCF_000296735.1 Chrysochloris asiatica
CAGCCGCTCCGCGGGAGAAAGATGAGGCTTTCTACTCCCGTAAAAATTTACACCCTCGGAAACCCTGTACAGGGTCGCTATGGGTCGGACTCGACTCGATGGCACTTAACAACAACAACAACAACTAGCAAGTATAGTTGTCTCAACCAGAGGACCATTTTGTGAACACTTGTGCTGTTCTTAACTAACATTGCTGCTCTGGTAATGAGGGTGAAAACCCTCTGCAGCCTCCTATTCTTTATTTAGTCCATTTCTCTTCACATCTTACAGACTGAAGCTTGTTTCCTGAACTCTTTGATAATGCTTTTTGTTTACACTAATAACACTTAATATATTCCCTTCCTCAAATAAAATCGATTCCCTTTGTATTTAACACTACACAACAGTTATCAGAGAATCATTATTTGCTAGAGTTCTTGATGAACGGTACCTATTTGTAGATGCAGT
Organism: Chrysochloris asiatica; assembly: GCF_000296735.1. Classification (NCBI taxonomy): domain Eukaryota; kingdom Metazoa; phylum Chordata; class Mammalia; order Afrosoricida; family Chrysochloridae; genus Chrysochloris; species Chrysochloris asiatica. The sequence continues at coordinate 1,106,369 of NW_006408557.1, forward strand.
AAACCAAGATATCTAGTTTGACTTTTAATTGAGAAAACATCCAAGGAAGAGCAAAAGAGCATATAGAAATGCTATGGAAAGAGAAAAGGTAAGATTGCAGAAGCAAAAGATAAAAGAAAAGACAGATTTATTTTTCGGTAGTTAGTAGTTACTTTAGTTATTTTTAATTGTTTTTGTTAAATTCAACTAAAATACTCCTGATATATTTTGTACCATATTTTTTACCTACACTGTGTTGTGATGACTACTGTACTTTTATTAACCCCTTTGCCATTCATAATTTTCATAAATACATTATTTTGTTTTTATACTGAATAGAGGAAACATGAAAGAAAATAAGGCATTTTCTAGTCCAAGCTGGCCCTGCAATGTTGCACACAACCAGGCTTTGTAAAGACTGTACCAAAGGTTTTCCAACTATTGACATTTTAGAGCAAATAATCACTTGTTGTAGATACTGTCTTATGCATTGCAATGTGTTAGTCACATTCCTGGTCTCTATTCACTAAACAGCAATAGCATTTTCTCACCTTCCCAGTTGTGACAACCAAAACTGCCTCAGAGCAAAACTGGCCTCCTGATTAATTGAAAATTACTGCTGATGAGGTAGCTTTTATGTGTTCTGAAGGTTTCTGCCGATGGGTGGAGGTGAAGTCATTGTGATAGTTTTATGGCTGGGTGTAGGGGTATTCCAGATCAGCATATCATTCCAGATTTACTTTGCATCTTATTCAATCATTAATTTAACTGATGGTTATTGACCACTAACATTGTATCCGGTTTGTAATGAGTTCTGGAAAGTAGTGAATAAGATAATAAAGTTCTTATTCTCACAGAGTGTGCCTTCTGAAGATTTGGGGAAATGATAAGTATAGATAATCAGTCAATAGTTTGTAAATAGTCATTAAATCAGTAGACAAGTATATGGACAATATGCTTACAAATATATAAATCAGGGCAAGCCTCTTTGATGAGGTGACATTTGAATTGAGAAAGAGCTTGTTATGTGAAGATCTCAGGAATATATTGCAAGAAAAGAGGGTAGAAAATGTGGCGACCTTCATGAAAGGATGAGTTTTGTTCTGTTCAATGGCACTGAGGAAGCCAGTATGACAGGAATAGAAAGTTTGGGGAGAAATATATCTGATGACTTTGTAGGGTTAGATGGGGTCTATGTGCCACAGAAAACAGTTTGATTTTATTCTAACTGCAATGGACAGTCTTTAGAAACTTATAAGCAGAGGGATTAGCATATTCTCATATAAAAACTTAAAAATACTATTTTGGGTATGGAGACTTGGTGGCATAGTGGAGTATGCATTGAACTGTTAGTTAAAGTCTGTGACTATTTAAGTTGCTCCATGGAAGAAAGATGAAATTTTTGGTTCCCATAAAGACTTACAGTCACAGAAACCCTATACAAAGTTGCTATGAATTAGAACCTACCGACTCAACGGCACATAACAACAACAACAACAAAGACACACACCAATAAAAACAAGGTAGATAGGGAACACTTAGGTAGGTTTACATGGGCTAAATGGGACAGAGGTAAATAGTGACATATGCTCAGCCTTGGAAAAATAGGGCTCTGTGGTACAGGAATTGAGGCATAGTCTCAATGTGTCTTATGAATATTGGTTTTCCTTGCATACTATTGGAAAATAGACACTTGAATAGAATAGAAAGGAATATCAGAAACATGATTACAGAAAGCTTCTAAGCCTGTCTTCAGCCTATAACTGATTGGAATACCTAAAAGGGGTTCTAGACTTTCCCCATTGAAATAGGACATTAGGTGCAATCCTGACCCCCTTCAAGAACCTTCTGAGGTGGGACATTCCCACTTAAAAGGACATACAGACAAATCCGGAGCAGCTAGAGGAACAGAAAGGCCAGCAGGGAAAAACAAAATAAAAAATAAAAAAAACAACAGCAATCTATTTGACTATTATAAGAACAAACAAGCTGTTTGCTGGGGAGCCATCAAGGCAAGTAATCAAGTCCCTTCAGGACACACAAGAAAGCCCAAACTTGCAGATACTATCCATTTGTCCCAGGTTTGATAGCTGGATGACTAGAGCTCAACTAGAGGAAGATAAAGAAATTTGATAAAGGAAGCAAGTGTAAATTGCTACAATTTGATGAGCTTGAATTATACTTATGGATATAGTAGCTCAAAATACCATCTGAGAGGGAAGGAATCTTCACATCGAAGATCAAGCCTATCTCCTTGGTATACAGGGTGATGGGGTTGGGTAACTTAGATGCTGGCTGTCTAAAATAGGAATGTGGGGTTATAAAGGCACAAAGTGACTTGCTTACAAGTTTTAAAGAGGGAGTTTAGTTTCAGAGTGTGTGGGGGAAGGTAGAATTCCCTACTGAATAGTTCTCATCTTGTCTAGATGGGTTTGGTGAAAGGAGATCAGGATAGGATTCTTTTGATTCAACAGTGAATCATTATTATCATGACTAACTGTGATTGTCACAAATAAAAAGGTGGAGGTTTTGTAACATAAAAGCATGAGTAGTTGGTCTTGCCTTCCAGGAACAGAGGACACCAGGACCATCTGGGGAGAAGGGCATGAGTGGAATGTGGGACCCAATCCAGAGAAGCAGTGACACCAGAGATGGAGTCAGAGATGATGACTTGAGAGAGAAAGCAGCTGATGACTCTAGACTCAAGAAAAGAGAGACACTGTGCTGGCGGCTGGGTGGTGGGCTTGCAGAATGTGCCCTTTATTTTTTTAAAATGATTTTATGTTCCTGAGTGTTTTTTGTGTACATCAAAAAGAAAAAATAAAAGTAAAACAGAGGGAATAGAAGCAAATGCTGTTAAGTGATGATGCATGGAGGGAATTGTGATCATTGAGTGAAACACAGTGTGATGAGATGAATGCTGAGCCAATGTTCTCTTATGTAGTCTGTTACTCAATTCACAATAAAAGTTTTTTGGGGAAAAAAGAGGAGTTAGAATTTGCCCAGAGAAAAAGGCTTCTTGTTAAACCTTTGTTAAGTATGGGGCCTTAGGTGGAATACCCAGCCCCACCCAGAACCTTGTGAGTTTGGATATTCTCACTAAAAGACATGCAGACCAACCCAGAACTCCTAGGAGAGTAGAAGGTTCTTACTGAAATAAATATCTGCAGGAACAACAACAAAAACAAAAATAATAAACTAAGCTGTTTGGTTTTTTTGAGTTTCAAGCAAGCTGTTTGCTTTAAAAGCATCAATGCAAGAAAAGTCAACCCAAAGGGATTAGGGGTTGATGGTGATAGGATTTTATGATTCAACCTTAAGTAACTGTTAGCAAGATTAACTGTGATTGTCACAACTGAATTTGTAGAAAATCTGTAACTGAAAAGTGGGTGTAGTTAATATTTCAATTCAGGAACAGAAGATACTAGGGTCACCAAGAAAGAAGAGCAAGAGTAGAGCATGAGATCGCTACCTAGAAAAGTGGTGACAGCAGAGGTGGTTGACAGAACCAGGGCATGGAGAAACAGAGTAGATGTGGGCTCTAGGACCATGGACTGACTAAGGCTGTATGACTGTCGACAGGAGACTGACTTGCAGAAAATGTCCTTTGGGCATTTAAATGAATTTATAAATTCTGTTTTGTATGTGTGCATCAAATATTTTTGCTTTGCTCATTTGTGAACTATAAGATGTAAATGGGGGACAACAGGAAGGAAGGAAGATAACTTGTTGCAGAAAGGGAATTGTAATCATTGAGATGAAACAAAGTGTGTGATTTGTTGAATGTAAACCTGGTTATTTTGTCTGTTAATCCTCAATCAATTCACAATAAAAAATTAGAAACAAAACAAAAACCAAAAAAAAAAAAAAAGCCTTCTGGGTATAAAACAAAATGAGATGTTAATGGATTGAGGTATAATTGTTGCATTGTTGCTGTTACATACTCTCAAATGGATTTCAATTCAGAGCAACTCTACAGGTTTCTGAGACTGATGGACTCTTATCACTGACCATGTGGTTCAAAGTACAGTGTTTATCTTTCAGAGTCAACTCTCTTCCCAGAGTTATAGCATTAGAAACAGAAACTGGAAAGTTCAGAATATATTTTGGAAGTTATATTTCTAGTTAACCATTTAAGTATTGAATGTAGGGAATAAGGAGACAAATGAATCTAGGAAGTTTCCTGGGTTTGGGGTCTGAAAAATTGGTAAAGTTATGCTGCCATTTACAAAGATGAAGCCTAAAGCTTCCAGGGTAAGATGGCAGAGAAGGCAGACACACTGAGCAGACCGTCTGCAACAAAGACATCCGAGAGGATAGGCCAAAGACTGGATTGAGTGCCAAGTGCATGAGGAAGCAGAACAGCATGAGTGAGAGATAATCAAAATAGGGGGATTATAGGCTGACCTGCAGTGGCATGGCCAGCTTGAGCTTTTCCAAGTCACTGTATATATGACAACCTGTTGACACAGAACAAGGCTGGAGGTTGGTGACAAGTAGAACGTGGCTGTCCCTTGTTCCCTGCCATACCACCCTGCTTCTTGAGGTGCATGAACCTGCCCTGAACTATGATACACAAACAGCAAACAAAGAACTGCGTTCACACTTCTAGTCTATACTGCATCCACCAGGAAACAGATGGTTAGTACCTGAAAACACACCAACATGAAATCATCAACTAAGTATCAATATGACATAAAATATAATACCAGAAATAGTACCAGAACTACTTGATAAGGAATATAAAAGAATGATATTTTAGCACCTTAAATGGACAGAGAGAACGATAGAGAAAACTGCTGATGAAATCAAGGAAAACACAAAATTTTATTCAGGAAACAAACTAACAAAATAAATGAAAAATTGGAAATCATACAAAAACAGGTGTTAGAAATCCAGAAGATTAATACTGCAGAAATAGATGATACATTGAAAGAGCAAAGAAGTATAATTGAATAAACAAAAGGCCACATTACTGAGCTTGCATACAAATCTCTCAATATTTATTTGCTAGATGAAAATCAGAAAAGGGAATTTAAAAATACAAAGAAAGCATAATATTTATGTGGGATGCTATAAGGAGAAATAACTTACATGTGATTGAAACTCTACAACAAAAAGATACATACTTACATACACATTAGGAACAAAACAAAACAAAAAACAGAGAAAGTTGTTCAAGAGTTGTTGGGAAAAAAACATACCAAACATCACGAAAGATGATCAAATGACATTCAAGTAGTTGAATAAACTCCAAACAGAATAGACTCCAAAAGAAAATCAGCAAGATATATTATCAAACTTTCTTAGACCAAAGAATCTTGAGAACAGTTTGGGGAAAGCAAAAAGACGCAACAAAGGAGAACTAATAAGTCTAAGCTCTGATTTTTCAGCAGAAATCATGCAGGCAAGAAGACAATGGGATGACATATATAAAACTCAAAGGAAAAAAAATTGCCAACCAAAGATAATACACCCATAAATATCTATTAGATGTGATCGTGAAATTAGGACATTTACTGATAAACAGAAATGAAAAGTATTTGTAAACAACCAGACCAACATTACCAAAAATACTAGAGAGTTCTTTGAACAGACAACCAACAATAGACAACAACCTGAGACTAATATATATGACAATATCACCCAGAACTCAACCTAGATATGTGTTGTTGTTAAGTGTCTTCAAGTTGGTTCTAACTCATAGTGAGTGACCATGTATAGAGTTTCTGAGGAGTGACTGGTGGGTTTGAATCCCCCACCTTGTACCAGTGTTTCAGTCTAGTGAATTATCCTGCAACACCATACCAGCGTTCATTTATTGATGTACACAAAGTAAAACCACCTACAAGCCTGAAAACAGGGCACCAGAGATACCAGTTGCAACAGCAACAAAAACAAAAAAGCCCATAAAGTAAAAAGTGGGAATGGTGTGGTTAGGGTTCCCAAACGTAGAAGAAATCAAATAGATTTTAAGAAAATAAATGAATAAAAATAAACATAACTTGTAACCTTAAAACTGTATCAATGGAGTGTGACACCCTACCCAGAGAAGCAGTGGACTCCAGAGATGGAAGCAGAGATGATGATGTGGAGAAATGGAGCGGCTGGGGACTCTAGACCCAGAGAGGGAGAGGGACTATGTGCTGATGACCAGGTGGCAGGCTGGCAGGGTATAACCTTTAGTTGATTGATGATGCATGGAGGAGATTGTAACCATGGCAATGAAACGATATACGATAGGATGAATGTAAAGCTAATGTTCTCCCATGTAAACTATCACATAATTCACAGTAAAACATTTAAAAAAACAAAACTATATCAACCCTAACTCCTAAGTCTAGCCCAACTCCTACTGCTATTACTAGCACTAGTCCTAACCCTAAACAAAGTCCTAGGCCTAGCCTAGACCCAGCCACAGTATTAATCCTAACTCCTAAACTTCACCCCTCCAAAAAAAAAAAATAAAATAAATGACAAACAAAAAACAAGAAAGATGGGAAATATTTGTTAGGAGACTAGCAGATTTGATAGGGATTCTTAAAGGTCACCATCATTCTCCTTTTGTGGCTTTTTTGCTTTGTGATTAACCAAGACGGTGGAGTGTGGTGCATCTTTGTCAGATGATCTTTCATGAATCTCCTACTATGAAATTCCTTGGCTCTATTTTGCATGGAAACCTAATTTGTGAAAGGCCAACAAGATGAAACATCACTCTTTTCTTTGCAAAAATCCTTATGCATATGAGGATAGCACAAATAACCCATTCTCAATAAATCATGTGTTCAGAGTTGTAGTTCCAAGAAAATTGATGGACTTAATGTGAAAACAGGCATCCCCATTTTGCTTCATCTGTCTTGTGATCACTGACTCATGTAGATAACATGAACTGCCTAGGGACATGGACCATGGAATAGAATGAAGCTTGTTTTTCTACACTGAGAATCAGTAGTTTAACAGATGAAATTACCCAGTAAAAAACAAACAAAACACTCACTTTCCAGTGAATCATTAAGAAGTTTCTTATTTCTCTGCCTTCTTATTTCTTAAAGTTAGTCTAGAATTCACATATACAGCAGGGTCTTCCAACATTACTCTCTAAGTTTCAGAAGGCAATAAACAGACTGTTTTTGTGGCCAGCTCCAAATGTTGTACTCCTTGCTTTTTGTTGGGAAATTGTAATGTGGCAAACAAATAAATGAACAAGCAAAAACAAAAGTAAAAGGGTAGATCATTTACTTTGGTAAAAGGGGTCATTATATGCTGTCTTTACATTTTGAGCAGCATTAAAGGATTTAAAATAGAAATTTTATAAAATGTCTATAACCACTATTCTGAGACACATCTATTTCATCTAATGTGAACCCTTTATACTTTGTTGTAGCCAATGTCTTACACTAACACATACATAAAGTTACCATGAGATTCTTACTTATTTTCCAGGGAAACACAATGTAATCCTTCATTTTCCTCAATGGATAAACTATTCACCACTGTTAAATATTCCCTAGTCTTTGTAATAATGGGGGTTCTCCTGGTAGTTTTCCATTTGTATCTATGGTGTTTTCTTTATCCACTGATAAAGTATTACTCAGGTTAGCAATAGTGTTGCAATCAACTAAAAAATAATTATTCTTTGGATGCTGAAAAGAAAATATCTTTTATTCATGAGTAAGCACATCATTTACTTGTTGTAGATATGTGTTAAAGTACAAGTATTTTTTCGTATTATCTAATTTAATATATTCAAGAAATACAGAATGACTGCTTTTCATCACTAATACCTAAGTTTACTAGATTTTCGGTTTTTTGTTGTTCTTTTTGTTTTTGCCTGAGAGCAACATAACCTATAAAAGAGGTTCAAAAAGTGCATAGAAAAATGTAATTAAAGGAGGGTGCAATTTTTCCACGAACTTTTTAAAGCTCCCTCACGGTGAAATAATACATAATCAGGAGTCTTGGTGTGGCGATATAGCATAATGCTCTGGAGTGCAAGGTTGGTTTGAACTACAAAGTTGGTGGTTGAAATTCACAAGCAGCTCCTTAGAAATCTTACACAGGTCTCTATGAGTCAAACCTACTCCACGGCACTTAAAAGCAACAGCAACAACAGTAGTAATAAGGACACCTGGTGTGGCTCTGTAGGCTAAACACTGGACAGTGCACCACAAGGTTGATGGGGTTGGCATTTAAATCCCACCAGCTGCTCCTTGGAAACTGTGTACAGGGTAGCTATGAGTCAGAACTGACTATGACACATAACAACTACAAGTAGTAACAATAACTAAAAAATTGAAGTGAATTTAGAAGAAAATGTTTTAAAAATGACAACACTATGCAAATGCAAGGCGTTTTTAGTAATATTGTTATATTCTTTAATTGCCAAAATGTGCTCGATAGTGCAATTACCTTGACTTGTGACTCAATAATTAAATAATAAAGGCAAATTATACTTAGTTCTATAGGTGGAAATGGTTCACAATAGAACATTGCCTGACTCACTTGTTTTGTACACACCATCAGGAGGGATCAAGGAGCTCTGGTAGCATAGTGGTTATGAATCGGGCTGCTAACCTCAAGGTCAGCAGTTTGAAACTACCAGCAGTTCCATGGGGAAAAAATGAGGCTTTCTGCTCCCAAAAGATTTACAGCCTCGGAAACCCTGTACAGGGTCACTATGAGTTGGGACCAACTCCATGGCACACCACCACTACATCAGGAGGGATCAGATACTTTGTTGTTGTTAGGTGCCCTCGAGTTGTTTCCAAGTCATAGTGGAAACAATAAAACTAAACAGTTCTTGGTCCTGCACCATCCTCACAATTGTTATGTTTTAGTCCATTGCTACTGCTACTGTGTCAATGCATCCTGTTGGGGGTTCCTCCTTTATCCCCCTGACCCTCCACCTTTCCAAGCATGATATTCTCCTGATAATATGTCCAGATTTCAAGAAATGAAGTCTTGCCATCCTCACTTCTAAGGAACATTCTGGCTGTATTTCTAAAACAGGTTTATCTGTTTTTGAAGTCCATGGTAATTTCAATATAATTCACCAACACCATAATTCATATGCATTGGTTCTTCTATACTCTTTCTTTTTCACTGTCCTAAATTCACATGTATGTGAGACCAACGAAAATACCATAACTTGGTCTGATATACCTTAGTCCTCAAACTGATATTTTTGCATTTGAGCACTTAAAAAGTCTTTTGCTGCAAATTTGCCTAATGTAATCTGTTCTTCTTGACTACTTCTTGACTACTGCTTCCATCTGTATTGATTGTGTTGTTGTTGTTGTAAGGTGCCATCTAGTCAATACAGACTTGATATGACCTTTTATTCACAGCAGAACGAAACACTGCCCGATCCTGGACTAACCTCACTACAGTTGCCATGCTTAAGTCCATTGATGCGCCACTTGGCTAATCCATCTCATTGGGGGTCTTCCTCTCTTTCTCAGACCCTCCACCTTACCAAACATGATATCCTTCTCCAGTAACTGGTCCCTCCTGACAATATGTCTGAAGTATGAGAGACAAAGTTTGGCCATCTTGGCCCCCAAGGAGCACTCTGGCTCCACTTCTTCCAAAATGGATCTATAGGTTCTTTTGGCAGCTCATGGCACTTTCAATATTTTCCTCCAACATCATAACTCAAAAACTCCAGTTCTTCTATGGTCTTCCTTATTCACTGTCCAGCTTTCACATGCATATAAGGTTACTGAAAATATCATGGCTTAGGTCAGGCTCACCTTAGTCCTCAAGCTGACATCATTGCTCTTCAACACTTTAAAAAAGTCTTGTGCATCAGTTTGCTTAATGCAATGAAACTCACCTGCAGCTCCTTAGAAATCCGAAGGAGGTATAATGGATTGACACAGTTATACCAATGACAGACTTGACCATGCTGGCATTTCTAAGAATAGTGAAGGACTATGTGGTATTTCATGTTCTTATACTCACAAATAGGGTCATGAGGAGTTGAAGTTCACTCAATAGCAGCTATTTATCTACCTGATTGAAGATTCATATTCATAAGAATAACTTTAAAAGTCCTGGTGGGATAATCTAGGGTAAGCACTGGACTGCTATTCTGTGGAAACCCTATACAGGATGGCTATGGGTCAGAACTGGCATGATAGCACTTAGCAACAAGAACAACTTTAAAAATACTTTTTAGCTCAGCGGGAACCATGCAAGCGAGAAGGCAATGGGGAGACATATATAAAACCCTGGAAGAAAAAAACTGCCAACCAAGAATCCTTTATCCAGCAAAGCTATCAATCAAATATGATGGTGCAATCAAAACATTCCAGGATAAACAGAAGCTATGGGAATTTACCAAAGTCAATCCTGCACTACAAAACATCCTAAAGGGATTTCTGTGGACTGAGAACCAACAAGAAGAGACAACAACCAGAGATTGACATATGTGGCAGCACCTCCCTGAATTAAGTCAACAGAAAGAAGAATCACTAACAAAACAAAACTATAAGAACAAACTCAGAGACTCTGGAAGGTCAGTCTATGACCAAAACAAGTACAATGTAAAAGAAGGTAAACATATAGGAAAAGAGATCCAGATAGCCAGAAGGTCAGTCGATTACAGGATAAAATAGTCTGCAATAAATGGTCAGAAAAGCTAATGGACCATAAGACAACCTCAATGAAAATTAACACTTCACAACATACCAAGAGAATGAAAACCCAGGAAGAATATGAAACCACTAAAACTAGGAGGAAACTTACAAAAAAGAACACAAAAATCCTGAAATCAACAAAGACAAACAGAACAAAGAAGCAGCAACACCACAAAAAAACAAATGTAATGACATCAATTAATCAATACCTTATCCATAATTACACTGAATGTAAATGGATTAAATGCACCTGTTAAGAGACGGAGGGTGACAGAATGGATAAGAAAACAAGATCCTTCAATATGCTGCCTGCAAGAGACACATCTCACACACAG
>NW_006408557.1:1125312-1165471 GCF_000296735.1 Chrysochloris asiatica
TAATGTTCTCCCATGTAAACTATCACATAATTCACAATAAAAAAAAACAAAAAAACAAAACTAATGTTCTGCCATGTAAACTATCATATAATTAACAATAAAACACTTTAAAAAAATACTTTTTAGGACTGTCATAATGAGCCTTGGTGGAATTGTGTTGCTTCTAGTATTACATTACTGAAATAGTTGTTTTCAGATTTTTCATAGGATGCAATATATGGTTTGGTGGGTAAGAATGTGCTGCTGAACTTCCCAGGTTCTAATATCACCCAAACTGTAAGGGTTTGGTCAATTTATATGCTTATTTTATAACTCTCTTTTCTTTTTTATAAAATGACAATAATAATAGTGCCTAGTGCTGAGGATTAAATTATTTTATGTAAGTATAACATTTAGAAGAATGTCTAACACATTGTGAAAAACAAATGTCAGCAATTATTTCTTTCAAGCCTGGTTAAAATAAAAATCAAGTCTACTGGTTATTAACTTAAGTTGTTCTTCTTTGGCTTCTGATTCATTATGTGCAGAGATCAGCAATAATCTACTATTGCATAATTTGTTTAATTATTATATCTCATAAAATATAAAAATTAAAAGGCATAATTAAAAAGTAAGAATTAAGGTAGCATCTTGATATCATTTTCTACCCAAGGGTTTGGAGGTTCAGTGTCTGACCCTCTGTAAATTGGGGTCCACTCACTTATTGTGTGTGTCCAGGATTCAGTATTAAGCAAGGGCACCACTTCTGTGTTCTTAGTAAGTCCATATAGCATTCTTATTTTAAATATGGCCTTTAACACCCTGGGAGAATCAGAAACTCTTGAAAGTATAGTATAATTGCTCAACTGTTAGGTTTTTTTTTTTTTTTCTAACATACTTTAGTACATTTAGCTGTCTAATATTTTCTTGTTCTTAAATTAGCAACCTTTTAAAATGTATGATTTTAAATTACATCATGGATTATACAGGTATTCATCTAATGTTTAAAAAGGAAATAGTGTCAGTTTTTCTAAAAGGCAAGAGCTATGAGATTATTATAGGTCAAAGAAAGTAAAATCATGGCCTTTTTTTTATAATTGTCTGCCATGAATTTAGGAGTCCTGGTGTGGTGCTGTAGGATAGGTACAGGACAGCAAGGTCAGTTTGAATGGCAAGGTCATCAGTTCAAACTCACCAGCTGCTCCTCAGAAACCCTATACAAAGTTGCTTTGAGTTGGAAATAATTTGATTGCACTTAACAAGAAGCCTTAAATTTTGCAGTTAACTGGCATTTAAAAATACTGGGCTTTGTCTGTTAGGAACTGTATGTTGTTTACAGAGATACTTAGGTGCAAATGATCTAACCAGATGTTTAAACATCAAGAAAAAACAAGTTATTAAGGAGCTCTGGTAGCGTAGTGGTTACGAATCGGGCTGCGAACCTTAAGGTCAGCGGTTTGAAACTACCAGCTGCACCGCGGGAGAAAGATGAGGCTTTCTACTCCCGTAAAGATTTACACCCTCAGAAACCCTATACAGGGTCGCTATGGGTCGGAAACGACGCGATGGCACATAACAACAACAACAACAACAATACAATTAACACAGTCCTCATTTATCAAGTAGTTAAATCTCAGCAGTGGGTCACAAAACCAGGCTCTTGTTCCCCATAATATATATGTAGATAAAACTATTTGGTTGATAGTTATGTGCCATGGAGTCAGTTCCGACTCACAGCTTCCCTGTACAGGGTTTCTGAGGTTGTAAATCTCTATGGGAGCAGAAAGACTCCTCTTTCTCCCATGGAACAGCTGGTAGTTTCGAACTGCTGACCTTGAGGTTAGCAGCCCAATTCATAACCACTATGCTATGAGGTAACCTTAAATGAAAAAAGTAAAAGTCTAATTTTGAAATTATATTAACTTAGCAAAATTAGGGAACATTTTATTTCAGGTAACTTTCCAATTTTATTTATTAACTGCTTATGTTATTGCTTTTCCTGACAATGCTAGTCTTTACAAAAAATCCTCTCAAGTGGACCACTAAATAGCATCATGATAAATGGAGCAAAGATAGAAGTTTTCAAAGACTTCGTTTTGCTTGAATCTACTATCAAAACTCCTGGAGCAGCAATCAAGAAATCAAATTAATTTTTTTTTCTTAATTACTGCATTAAACAAATCTGCTGCACAAGATCTCTTTAAGTGTTGAAGAGCAAAGATGTCACTTTGAGGTCTAAGGTGTCCTCAACTCAAGGTATTTTCCTTTGCCTCTTATGCATGTGAAAGTTGGACAGTGAGTAAGGAAGACTGTAAAAAAAAATGATGCATTTGAGTTATGATGTTGGAGAAGAATATTAAAAGTACCATGAACTGCTGGAAGAACAAACCAATCTGTCTTTTATGAAGTACAGTCATAATGCTCCTTAGAAGCCAGGATGACAATACTTTGTAGCTCATACTTTAGACAATTTATCAGAAGGGGCCAGTCCTGGGAGAAGGACATCATGCTTGGTAAAGCAGAGAGAGGGTCAATGAAAAAGCAGAAGACACCCAATGAGATGGATATGCAGAGTGGCAGCAGCAATGGACTCAAGTATAACAGTTGTGAGGATAGTGAAGCTACAGGCAGTGCATAGGGTCACTTTGACTTGAAGCCAACTCAAAGACACCTAACAACAACAGACTTCATGGATATCGCATCAGATATGTTTATATTATTATAATTTTTGAATAGGTAATTCATAGAAATTGAAATTTCCTATGAATAGGAAATTCATAGGCCTATGAAAATATCTGACAACAAGGACAGATGGGTATATATAGGAAATACTTGTATACACAAGCAAATATAAAAATAAAATATGTTTTGTTTCCGGTACTCGAGAGCACTTCAACTAAGTTCTTACATGTTGTTGTTGTTGTTGTTAAGTGCCGTTGAGTCGGTTCCCACCCATAGCGACCCTCTAGAGGGTCTCCAAGGAGCGACTGGTGAGCTTGAACCACCAACCTTGCAGTTCAAACCGACTGTGCAGTCTAGCGCGTTAACCCACAGCGCCACACCAGGACTCCAAGTTCTTACATGTAGAGTGCCGTCGAGTCGGTTCTGACCCCTAGCGACCCTGAACAGGGTTTCCGAGGCTGTAAATCTTTACGGGAGCAGAAAGCCTTATCTTTCTCCCGTGGAGCGGCTGGTAGTTTCGAACTGCTGACCTTGCTGTTCGCAGCCCGATTCGTAACCACTACGCTACCAGAGCTCCTTACATAGTTATCTATAATTGTTAAGTGCCACTGAATCCATTTCGACTCATAGCTCCCTGAATAGGCTTTCTGAGGAGCAGCTTGGTGGGTTTGAACTGCCCACCTTATGATTTGCAATCTAGTGATTATCCGATAGCATCATACCACGAATCCTACTTACCTACAACACAGCATGAGATGTGAGTATATTTCTAACAGCAAGAACTTGGTTATTAAAATCTCTTCTAATTAATTCATTTGAAGTCTGTTTGTGATATATGTGTTTGTGAGAATTAACCCATATAAAGCCATGAGAGTAAGTTATGACTCATATGGTGGTGGTGGCTGGCCCTAAAACCAGGCTCTAAAACTAAAAGAGATTTATGCACCTGTTCTTGGACTTTTATTTCCCTGAGGTAGAAGGGCTATATTTCAGGAAAAGAGATGCCTATATTTCTTTTATTGATGTATATAAGGAGCAACAGAAGGTAACAGGGATGACTGGAGGGAAAAAAACCAGACCTTAGCAAGCATGAATGAAAGCAATGGAGAAGGAGAAATCTAAAGTTCCAATTATTTGCTTGACAAGGATTGGAAAAATCTGTTAACTTTGGAAATTAAAAAAAGTACTTGATAAGAAAAAGAAAAAGCACAATATTGAGGAGACAAAGATGATACAATGGATAAAAAATACCTCTCAGTTTCCCTCTGTTTTGTTTACATAGTTTCCATTTTTCCTCTTTCTTTGCTTGTTGCTACTTATTTACCCAAATGGAGGGATTATCCTAAAATTGTTTAGACAGAAGGAATGAGAATTTTCAGAAACTGCAGAGTTTTTCATTTGTATTATCGAACAATTAAATAATACACATTCAGCCACAAAGTTGCACAATCCTAAGCAAACATGTTGTTGTTGTTGTTATGTGCTGTCGAGTTGATTCCGACCCATAGCAACACTATATAGCGTTTCCAAGGAGCAGATGGTGAGCTTGAACCGCCAACCTTGCAGTTCAAACGGTTTGCAGTCAGGTTCATTAATCCACAGGGCCACACTAGGACTCCGTAGAGTTTATTTAGTCTGGTGTTACCCCATTTGCCTATGCAAACACCTGATTATCCTTAACCTCCCTTAACAAATGAAATATGATAGTCTTCATACCCTAATGTTGTTGTTATTTTTAAGTGCCGAGTAGGTTGCGATCCTCTATCGAGTTTCCAAAAAGCAGCTGGTGAGCTCGAACCACCGATGTTGTGGTTCAAACGACTTTGCAGTCCAGCGCATAAGGCCACAGTGTCCCACCATGAAGGGTAAATATCAAAATGTCAGATGTTATGGTTGTTGTGTTATTATCATTACCACCATTGCAGAAACAGAAGTTGCCACACATAACAGTTCATTCTGATTGCTGGTGACTCAGAGACCTCTCAATTTTCAAATAATAATATAAAAGTATATTAAACCCCCAATGGAGAAAAGACTGAAGTTGTCAAGGACTTTATTATTCTTGGATCAACTATCTACACTCGTGGAAGCAGCAGTCAAGAGATCAGACGACGTATTGCATTGGACAAATCTGCTGCACAGGAACTTTTTTAAGTATTGAAGAGCAGAGATGTCAGCTTGAGGACTAAGGTGCTCCTGACCCCAAGCCATGGTATTTTCAATAGCCTCATATGGATGCGAAAGCTGGACAGTGAATAAGGAAGATCGTAGAAGAACTGGCCTTTGAGTTGTGATGTTGGAGAATACTGAAAGTGCCATGGACTGCCAAAAGAACCAATAGATATGTTTTGGCAGAAGTGCAGCCAGAGTGCTCCTTGGAGGCTAGGATGGCTAAGCTTCATCTCTCATACTTTGGACATATTGTCCGGAGGAAACAGTCACTGGAGAGGGATGTCATGCTGGGTAAGGTGGAGGGTCAGAGAAAAAGAGGAAGACCCCTAACGAGATGGATCAGCCATGGTGGCATCATTGATAGACTCAAGTGTGGCAGCGGTAGTGAGGTTGGCCCAGGATAGGACATTGTTTCGTTCTGCTGTGCATGGGGTCGCTATGAGTCAGTTCTGACTCGATGGCACCTGACAACAACAACAACAATATTCAACCCAGTGGGCTAAACAATGGACTTGAATATAACAGCAATCATGAAGACAGTACAGAACTGAGTAAAGTTTCCTTCTGTTATAAGAGAATAAGTCAAAAAGTATTGCTACTAGGGTTCTAGTTTATAGATGCATGGGTTTATTCCTAACAAAACATGTTTAAACTTTCTCTACTATTAGTGTTTAATTTGAAGTAAGTTATCTTGGGAGCACTCTTGTTTTTAGTCTTATTTTGGTTGCTGTTAAATGCTGTTAAGTAAGTTCTGATTCATAACAATTCTGTGTAGGATTTCTGAGGAACGGCGGCTGAGTTTCAACCGTTGACCTTGTGGTTCAAATGGTCCTTATGGTCAAATGCTTATTCTACAGCTCTGGGGCCAATCAAATCGGTGGCTTCCAAGGGGAACTGCTGGGCTACTTCAATGCAGAGGGGTTAGCTCAGTAGGTGATAGTGACTAATTTTTGAGGATTCCAATGGTGTAATCTTGATAAATTCTCAAAAGATATGACAATCATGACGGTTTGTTAAGAAGAAGTTTTAGGAAAACTGAAAACTGTTGTGGGCAAGAAAAAGGCCAGGAATCTTACACTGAGGAATTTTTTTCCATCACAACAACACACCTGCTCATGACTGGGGAACCTTACCTCATCCACCCTCCAGTCCTGATCTTGCCCCTTCCTACTTCCTGTTGTTCTCCAAACTCTAAGAGCATTGAAAAACAACATGAATTCAGTACCTAGAGATGTCACAACTACCATTTAACTTGGTAAAAATGAAGAGTACAGAATTCTCCAGGAAATGATCAGGTAGTTGGAAACACTGCCTTTGTATAGACCTAAATAGAGAATATATCAAAAAACAATTTTACACTTTTGCTTAATGAAGGTTTCAACAATGGGGTTAAACAGGAACAATTATAAGGATAGGGCAGGACAGAGTTGTGTTTTGTTGGGTTGTACATAAAATTGCTGTAAGCTGGAATTGACTTTATGACAACTAACAACAACACATTATTTTTTAGCAATACTTTTTGAAATTACTCTCATGTACAATTTGCCTTGACTTGGAGTCAACTCAATGATGATATTAAAAAAAAAAAAAAACTCCACATAAATTATTTTACTTCTCATTCAGTCTCTGCAAATGAGGCAGTGTAGTGGATAAGAGGCACATATTTGAAGTCTGAATTTTGGGGTTTGAATTCTCCTCCACACCTAACCAACTGTATGGTCTATACAAATTACTTCATTTATCTTTGTCTATAAAATGAAGATAATTGCAGTAATTTCCTCATAATGTTGTTATGAAGATTAAATGAGTTAATTTAGGCTAAGCGCTTAGAAGAGTAATTAGAATATATAAGATCTTCATAATTTGGTGGTTGTCAATTTTGATGACACATCAGAATCATCTAGGGAGTTTGATGTTTGGATGTCTGACCAATTAAATTAGAATCTTTGGGGTGAGGCCTAGGTATCAGTAGTCATTGATGCTCTCAATGGGTTCCAATGAAGAGCCAAACATGGGAACTACTACCATAAATGCTGGCTGAAATTATCCTGCTGACTAAATTATAAACTTAATGAAGGCAAGGAGGATTTGCTTCTTTTTCATACCCTCCTATTCTAGCTCAGGGAGTCCTGGTGTGGTCCTGTGAGTTAATGCATCAGACTGCAAAGCCATTTCAACTGCAAGGCCGGTGGTTCAAGCTCACCAGCTGCTCCTTGGAAACCCTATACAGGGTCGCTATGGGTCAGAACTGACTCGATGGCACTTCACAACAACAACATTCTAGCTCAGGACTCTTGGTGTGGTGCTGTAGGATCAGCACTGGACTTGGAACCAAAAGGTCAGCAGTTCAAACCCACCAGCTACTCCTTGGAAACCCTACACAGAGTTGCTATGAGTCAGAATTGACTTTACAACAACAACAGTGCTAGTGTGGTGGTATAGGGTAAGCAATGGACTGCTAATTGCAAGATTGGTGGTTCAAACCCACCAGTCACTATACAGGGTCTATTTAAGAATTAACTTCATGACACTTAACAACAAAAATTCTAGCTCAGTGTCATAGTTGTAACGGTTGTGGTTGTTAAGTGTTCTTAACAGTTATGTTGACTCCAACTCATAATGCCACTGAATATGGTTTCTAAGGAGTGGCTGGTGGGTTTGAAATACTAACCTTGTAGTTAACAGTCCAGTGCTACCTACAGCATCACACCAGAACTCCCTTGTAACTAATGCTCATTTAATATTTATCTATTAAGGGAGCATGTTAATGATTCTTTAGATGTGTAAAAACCCTGCAGTGTGGCAGAAGTGCTAATTTTAAGCATTAATTATTCATTCCCTCATTTATTCATTTATATGTGTTATACACATTTGAGTCTTGTTACATGATATTAACACTGTAGATATGTACGATTTGGAAAATGCAATCCTTGTTCTGAAGAGTTTATAAATCCACTGTGTGCAGGGGCAAGATATTGGAGGATCGTGAATAAGTTCATACATGATTTTACCAGAAAGAAAATAGGTAAGTTTTAGAGTCAGGTTGCAATTTGAATCACTACAAAGCAGACTTTATGATGGACCATGCACAGTGTTTGGTAGGAAGTGTTGTTAGGATCAAGATCTATATGTGTTCTAGGAAAGTTACAGGAGTGAGGGGGAGGAGTAGAGTTGTGGGAGTCATTGGGGTAGGCATGATTGGGCAAGAAGAAGAAGTTAAATTTCATTGCATTTTCAACAAAGATTTCAGTTAACCCCACAGAACTCTGGAGCCATACCAAGTTGGGATTAAGGGAGGCAAGTTTTCATTCCTTAATTAGTATTTGGATACAGCTGCTGCTAGAAGTAATGATTTTGGGTGACGCAAGAGCTTTAGCAGAAGTTATCTCCAAAAAGAGCCGACAGTTTCTTCTAGGAGTACTTCTATAAAATAAGAATGGGTGTTTCATTCCTAAAATTTACATGGAAGGAGTTTCACAGCATCAAAAGAAATTAGAAAAATGTTACAAAGATTCAAAGAAAAAATAGATCATGTTTATTTAGGTGGAGGAAAAGACAGAGAGAAATCAGGAACCACTTTCTGAAGGAGATGCTATTGACATTTGATACTTAAGGATGGATATGACAACAACAATTTCAAGAAGCTGAAATTTGGTGCCAGAAACACAAGAAATCAGGTACAGGAAATAACAGAAATAAAGGAAAATATGAAATATAGATTTGTTCAGAAGCTACTGTGCCTAGGAGACCATCTAGGCCAAGTAGGTTTAACGTAGTTGCTCTTCATAGGCAGGAAAGGAAATTACCAGTGTGTTCTAGAAAGACTAATCTGATGGCAATATGAAGAAATATGAGGAAAGATAACTTGAAATCAGGCAGATTGGGGAGGAAGCCAATGGAGCTGTACGCTAAGAACCAACTTAAGGAGTGAGCTCTTGAGCTCTAAGGAGGGCAGAGGACTGCAAAGAACTAGATGGATACAGAAGGTGTGTAGTTATGGAACTAAGAGGTTTTGAATGCAGACTGAAAGTATGTAAGTATGTGAAGAGCTTTGGGTGCTTAAAATGTAGGGGATGATCTGCAATGAGGGAAGGAACCATGATGAAGGAGAGGGACAAAGGGACAGAGGTTTTGATTTATTGTTAGAAAATAGAAGACAGCAGATGTGACCAAGGTTTTGAGTGGCACATTGGGAGTACATGAAAGTAGATAGTTCAGGTTGATCTAGATGGTGACAACCACTTAAGTAGCTGAAAGTTGACTGTTAGAATCCACCCAGAGATTTCTTGGTAGACAAGACTGGAAATCTGCTTCTAAAACTGACTTTGATGACAAGTTTCTCATTATTCTTCTGCTAGAGGAATAATCAGAAAAAACAATACAAACACCCAAAGCAAGCCTAAGAATTACGTTGTTGTTGTGAAGTGACTTCTAAACAGTTCTGACCATAGCAACCTTGTATAGTGTTTCCAAGGAGCAGTTCTTGAGTTTGAACCACTAACCTTATGGATCAAACTGACCTTGCAGTCTAATGCTTTATCTCACAGGGCCACATCAACAAAAGGAATGACTATCTCACAGGGCCACATCAACAAAAGGAATGACTACATGTGATCTGAATTCAAGAATAGGAAGTTATTATTTTTTTTAAAAAAAGAAAAACACACAGAGAAAGTTGTTTAATAGTTGTTGGAACATGAGAATACATGTATTCAAGAAGATGAGTGAACTCCAAACAGGATAGACCCCCCAAAAGAAAATCACCAAGACATATATAATTAAACTTTCTAAAACCAAAGATGAGGAAAGAATCCTGAGACAAGCTCAGGGGAAAAAAAAAGTTACTTACAAAGGAAAACTAGTAAGACTAAGCTCTAATTACACAGCACAAACTATGGAGGCAAGAAGACAATGGAATGACATATATAAAACTCAGGAAAAAAAATTAAAAATGTCAACCAAGAATTACTAACCAGCAAAATTCACCATCAAATATGATGGTGAAATTACAGTATTTCCAGATAAAGATTTTTTAAAAACTGTTAAAAACCAGGTCAATCTTACAAAAAATGCTAAAGGGAGTTCTTTGGAAAGAGAACCAACTACAGCAGATAACAGCCTGAGATAAGTATAAATGACAATGTCATCCAGAACTGGTGTGGTGCTGTGGATTAATGTGCCACACTACAAAGCGGTTTGAACTGCAAGGTTGGCGGTTCAAGCTCACCAGCTGCTTCTCGACAGCACTTCACAGCAACAACAAAAGTAGAACAAGACTGAAAATAGGCAACCAGAGATATCAATTTGTAACAATAAAATCACAAAGTTAAAAGAAGGAATAGTTCAGTTGTTGTTGTTGTTAAGTGCTGTCAAGTAAATAGGACTTCCAAATTAAGAGGAAATCAAGAAGATTTCAAGGAAAAAATAAAACAAATTAAAAAAAAACTAACTATAGCCTTAAAAGTATGTCAAGTCCTACTCCTGCCCAATCTAGCCCCTACCCCTAACCCTAGTATTAACAAAAGCCCATAAAGCCCAAAACCACTACATAAAGCCTGAGACCGAGCCTAGACTTAAACCTAGCTCTAACCCTAACCCTAAATCTACTCCTAACCCTAACCCCCACACACAAAAGATTTTAAAAAGTCATAACCTTGAAAATCCAATGAAACAGTTTCACTCTGTATACCTGAGGTTGCCAGGAGTCAGATTCAACTCAATGGCAACCAATAACATATTTATACTGTTGTTGTTGTTGTTAAGTGCCATCGAGTCAGTTCTGACCCATAGCAACCCTGTACAGGGTTTCCGAGGAGCAGCTGCTGAGCTTGAACCACTGATCTTGCAGTTCAAATGGCTTTGCAGTCTGGCACATAAACCCACAGGGTCACACCAGGATATTTATACTAGGGTATTTCAAAAAGTTTGTGGACTATTCCATTATTTTTAATTCAATATTCCAATATTTTTCATTCAACTTTTCCACAAAGGGCCCTCATTTTACTCTCTGGGATTTACTGACAGCATCAGATTGTTGTGTCCTGAAGCATGTGAGCAGTTTGAGCTCCATCCATTATAGTATACTGTCCTAAATGTTGCTAGAATCCATTTAACCAGTGTGACTCCAAAATATGGCTCAAAAGGTATGCAACAGACTTGTATCCTTTCACCTTACTTGTTTAATCTTTATGGTAAGCAATCTAGGAGATGGAATATATAAAGAATGTGACATCGGGATTGGAGGAAGACTCTTTAATAACTCAAGATATATAAATGTCACAACTTGCTTGCTGAAAATGAAGACAACTTACAGTATTTATTGATGAACATCAAAGACTACAGCCTTCAGTATGGATTTCACTTGAACATGAAGCAAACAAAAATCCTTATAACTGGACCACTAAACAACATCATAAGACATGAAAAATAAATTGATGTCAATGATTTCATTCTATTTGGTTCAATAGTCAATTCCCATGGAAGCAGTGGTCAAAAAATCAAATGGTATATTACACTGGGCAAGTCTGTTGCAAAGGAGCTCTTTAAGGTTCTAGAAAGAAATGATGTTACTTTGAGAACTATGATTTGCTTGGCCTAAACCTTGGTATTTTCAGTCATCTAGTAGTAGTCCTAGTGTGGCATTGTGGGTTATGGTGCCAGACTGCAAAGCCATTTGAACTGGAAGGTTGGCAGTTCAAGCACACCAGCTGCTGGTCAGAAACCCTATACAGGTTCGCTATGGGTCAGAATCCACTTGAGGGCACTCGACAACAACAACAACATGTAGTAGTCAAGAAATCAAACGATGTGTTACATTAGGCAAATCTGCTGCACAAGACCTTTTTAAAGTGTTGAAGAGTAAATATGTCAGTTTGAGGACTAAGGTGCACTTGACCCAGGCCATGGTATTTTCAATAACCTCATATGCATGCAAGAGCTAGACAGTGAATAAGGAAGCCCATAGAAGAATTGATGCCTTTGAGTTATCGTGTTGGATGAGAATAGTGAAAGTGCCACTGCTGCCAAAAGAACCAATATATCTGTTTTGGAAGAAGTGCAGCCAGAGTGCTTCTTGGAGGCCAAGATGGCCAAACTTCATCTCTCAAACTTCGCACATAGTGTCAGGAGGGACTAGTCACTGGAGAAGGAGCTCATGTTTGGTAAGGTGGAATGTCAGAGCAAAAGAGGAAGACCCTCAGTGAGATGGACTGGCAAAGTGGGAGCATTAATGGGCTCAAGCGTGGCAACAATCGTGAGGTTGGCCCAGAATCAGGCAGTGTTTCATTCTGTTGTGCATAGGATTGCTATGAGTTGGTACTGACTCGATGGCACCTAACAACAACAACAACAGTATGCCTGGAAATGCTGGACAATGAAAAAAAGACAGAAAATGAAATGATGTATGCAAACTGTGGTATTGATGAAGAATATTCAATAAAGCATGAACTGCCAGCAAAATGAACAAATTAGTCATTGAAGAAATACAACCAGCATGTTCCTTAGAAGCAAGAATGATGAGATTTCCATTTACTTGCTTTAAACATATTTTCTGGAAAGAACAACTGCAAGAAAAGAGCTTCAAGTTTGTGAAACTAGAAGGTTAGGAAAACGTGGGAAGCCTTCAATGAGATGGATTAATACAGTAACCACAACACAGACTCAAACTAACACATAGATAGGTAAAGTTTCCATGAGTCGGAGTTGACTTAGTGGTCACATACAATAACAGCAGCAAGCTGCAAAATAGCTAGATTTGACCACAAAATGCCAGCTATCTGTATTCTCCACTCCTATAGCCATCACTTTGAGGACCTCAGAGCACTTGTCCTGCCTCATTTTTAAAATTCCTCTCTGTCCATACTGATCATTTACACAATTGTGGTCCAGTTACCTGTCATCTTGAAGTATCTTTAATTGTAGAATTACAATCTTTTAAAATGAATTTTAGTGGATATTAAATGAAAGATTATTTTGAGCGAGAATGTTTCTGAGTAACTGAAAATAATCTGAAGTGTAAGATCATACCTCAGGGAGTTAGTGCAGAAGTCTAGAATTTTATGACCTTGAATAAAAAGGAAAATTAAGGGATACCGATAGCCTGTTAAACCTTGGAAGGAGGTCCCAAAATGATAAAAACAAAACAAAACAAAACAAA
The DNA here is from genome assembly GCF_000296735.1 of Chrysochloris asiatica. Lineage (NCBI taxonomy): Eukaryota > Metazoa > Chordata > Mammalia > Afrosoricida > Chrysochloridae > Chrysochloris > Chrysochloris asiatica. The sequence continues at coordinate 1,138,301 of NW_006408557.1, forward strand.
ACAAAAAACACACTACCTTCATATGACTCACCTGTGGGATACTGTATGCCTTAATATTGTCTAATATATTTTTCCCCCTCCTCTCATAAAAATGAAATGGATGAGCTGATCATCCTAAATTTGCCATTATGAAATAACTTTCCCTACTTCAACATAATGTCTAGGGTGCTTCATTTACATGAAACTTAAATGAGCCCTGTTTCAAAATGAGCAGCACTGTAATATCATTAGTTCCTCACTAGTCGCTTTGTGAAGCTTCACAACTCACTTTCCATTCTAAAGCCTTGGGAGAAAGTAATTGAGGTATAGACACTTGAGAATTTCAATTTTATTGCTTTGCAAAGAAATTTCAATTTAGAGTTTATCTGATTATGGTTCCTAAATATCTCTCAAAGGAGGATAACTCAAGCTTGTTGGGAAGTTCTTAGTCATATATTATCCAGTTCTATTATCTGAACCACCTTGTACGACATTGTCATTTGGAGCATTCCCCCAAACTGTGATTTGACTCAAACTTTTATTTGGTTGCCAAGCTACTCTTCTTGCTTGTCTCTCTCATTTTTTCTTTTTTTCAACTTTTATTTATTTTATTTTATTTTAGATAAAATAAAGTTCTTTGAAATAATTTATGTTTTATTTTAAGTCATTAGTGGGTGTTTGCAAGTGGTCAATCTTTCCTCCTTTATTTTAAGTCATTAGTGGGTGTTTGCAAGTGGTCAATCTTTCCTCCTTTATTTTAAGTCATTAGTGGGTGTTTGCAAGTGGTCAATCTTTCCTCCTTTGTTGGCTAATATTTACAAGAGACCTCTTGGAGTAATGATTCACTGGAGTAACTTATCATTTGCTGCCTCCAGTATCACTATTTTTTGAGACTTTACCCTTCTCTATGTCTTTAAAATAAACTCATTTCTATAAGGGATGAATATGGACCTACACATGATCTATGGGTAAACATTTATTAAGAAAGATAGATTAAGATGAGTATCACCCTTCTCTGTTTTCCTGCAAAAGATTACTCTTATCTGAAGACCAAACAAGGTTCATTCAAATTGCTTTGCAGCTTCTTATTGATAGTTAAATTAAAAGTAACATTAAATGAAGTAACATTTTGTAATAATTTTTTTTTTTTTAAACAGAAGTAGTTTATTCAAGTACTTCTCCCATCCATTTTTTAGGAATAATAATAAATGTACATATTTTGTTGGTGTTAAATTTCCATTAAGTTTTATAGCCTCGTTAACAAAATAGGAATTGAAGGGAAATTACTCAACATAATTAAGCGCATACATACAAAACCAATAGCCTACATTACTCTCAATGGAGAGAAACTGAAAGTCTTCCCTCTGTGGACAGGAACCAAACAAAGATGCCTTTTGTCACCACTCCTATTCAATATGGTGCTGGAATTTTTAACAAGAGCTATACAGCAAGACAGGGAAATTAAAGGCATCCAAATTGGCATAGAGGAAGTAAAACTTTCCCTATTTACAGATAATATGATCCTATACATGGAAAACCCCAAAAGATTCAGTAAAAAAGCTACTAGACCTCATTGGAAGATTCAACAAAGTGGCAGGATATAAGATCAACATACAAAAATCAGTTGGATTCCTCTATACCAAAAATGACAGCATTGAAAAGGGTATTAGGATAGCAATACCATTTACAATAGCCACTCAAAGGATGAAATATCTAGGAATAAATGTAACCAGAGAAACAAAGGACTTATATAAAGAAAACTACAAAACACTACTACTACAGAAACCAAGAGACTTACAAAAATGGAAGAATGTACCATGCTCCTGGATAGGAAGACTTAACATTGTGAAAATGTCAATACTACACAAAGCAATTTATACATATAATGCAATCCCAATCCAGATTCCAACAACATTCTTCAAAGAGATTGAAAAAACAATTACAAACTTTATATGTAAAGGAAAGAGACCCAGGATAAGCAAAGCACTGCTTAAGAAGAAGAAAAAACAAACAGACCAACCTGGAGCGGCTAGAAGAACAGAAGATACTTCTTGAAAGAAAGACCTACAGGAAAAATACAAAACATAGGCAGATTGACTGTTACTACAAGAACAAGCAAGTTGCTTGCCTAGGAGACATCAAGGCAAGTGGCCGGGTCCCCTCAGTGTAAACCCCCTTCCAAGACTAAGACTCGATGGGAATACACGTTCTGATTGGTGACTACACTCATCACCAATAAGGGGAAATGAGGGAAAAACAGCAATGAAGCTGCAAGCTAAGCCCTACAATGTTCAATAGACTTCTGTGGACCCAGGTGGAGACCTGGTTGTCCAGCAGTGTGGCAAGACCTGGGGACTCTTGGGCCCAGAGTCAGTGACATAGCCACAGAGGATTAGAGTGGAGAGTAAAGCATCCAGCTCATAAGAAGAGAGGGCATATGCACAAGAACACCCACACTTGCAAATAATACCCACTTGACCTGGCTTCAATGACTGGATGATCAGAGCTCAACCAGAAGAGGAAAGAGGAAAAAAAAAAAAAGAGTAATTGGATATAATTTGATGAACCTGACCTATACCTATGGATGCAGTAGCTCAAAAGAGGGAACAAATCCTTACAACATGGATCATTCCCACCCTCTCTATACACAGAGTAGACAGGGATGGGCAACTTGGACACTGGCTACCCAAAATGGGGGTGCTACAAAGGCAAGAAGTGACTGGCTTACAAGCTTTCAAGAGGGACCCTAGATTCAGAGGGCATGAAGGAAGGTAGAATCTCCACTGAGTAGTATCCAGTCTGTCTAGGTGGGGCTGATGAAATGAAATGTGGTTGGGTCTCTTGTGATAGATACAGTAGTGAATAATTGTTATCAGGACTGCTTGCGAGGGTTGGAAATGTAAAGGTAGATGTTTTGTAGCAAGGAGGGGATTGACTAACTTTTCAGCCTAGGAACAGAGGTACTGGGACCATCAAGGGAGAAGAGCGGAGAGCAGGACTCTACCCAGAGAAGCAGTGATGCCTGAGATGGAGGCAGAGACGATGATGTGGAGAGATGGAGCAGTTGGGGACTTTAGACACAGAGAGGGAGAGGGGCTGTGTGGTGATGACCGGGAGGGGGCTGGGCAGGCTTGTAGTGTATATCCTTTGGTTGGATGATGATTCATGCAGGGGATTGTAACCATGGCAATGAAACATATGTAATAGGATGAATGTAAAACTAATGTTCTTCCATGTAAAGTATCACATAATTCAAAACAAAACATTAAAAAAGAAGTAAAAAAGATTTATAGCCTCGGAAACCCTTCTTCATCTAGTCCAGATCTCATATTATTTGTTCAGCATACAGATTAAGTATGGTGAGACTACTTGTGTTCTAATTCTTGATCCATTATTTACTTTCTGTGGGAAGTTTGACAAGAAACTAACTTCTATTGTTTCAAATCTCTTAGCTGTAGAATAAAGATAATACTAGGACACTGCATATTGCTATGAGGATTGAATGACTTAAATCATGTAGGGCTTGAAGCTATACCTAGTGCATGATTAACACTCAGTATATGTTAGCTGTTATATTTGTAATGGACATTATGGCCACATAGTAGTATGTGGTGTATTGCACAGGATTGTTCCCATGGATGCCAGCATAGTATTTCAAAAGAACTACTTAACCCAGAATCACTGGGTTTTAGGGAGGATCACTGAAAACTTGTGCTTTAAAATTACTCTTCCCTTACATTCATTGCAAATCCCTATATTTCTGTAGCCACAAAAGTTTACCAGAAGTCATGCTAGATATCATAACCAGGATGGATACATTCATGTGGTAAATAACTAAGCAGCTGCAAATGAGGCAACAGCATGTCCAGTAAATATAATGCACTTAGTTGCAATCCAAACCTGGTACTGATCCTGTCTCAACCAATCATTACTTGCCTGTCCTATAAAAAATTATTAACTTCTTGGCGCCTCAGTTTTCTCATCTACAAACTGAGTAAAAATTATTTAATTCTTATATTTTGCAACAGATTAAATAAAATCGTATATGTCAAATTCCAGGTGCATCATAGGGATATAATAAATGATTTCATTAATAATTTGTATACGGACAGTAATGGACACCTGGTGTGGCACTGTATGATAAACAATGGACTGAGAACCAAAAGGTAAGCTTGAATATATCCTACATGAATTTAGAGACTTCCTCAAGAACAAATTTAGGGCATTAGATACTGATGACTGAAGACCAAAAAAGTTGTGAGAAACCATCAAGATTATCATACAGGAAGGAAAAAAAGGTCATTAAGAAAGACAAGAAAAAAGGAGAGACTCCAAAACTTGCTCTTGAGTATAGAGAAGTTAAAGCTAATGGAAGCATTGAAGGAGTAGAACAGCCTAACAGAAAGTTTGAGCTGCAGCTTGAGAAGACAGAGTCAAGTATTGTAATGAAATATGCAAAGATGTTTGGAGTTAGAAAAGCAACAGGGAAAACTTTCATTTGCTGATGGGGCACATCTCAAAATAAAGAAAAATAGCTGTAACCATCCATTAATAATCAGAACATGGACTCTACAAAGTATAAATCTAGCAAAATGGGACATTGTCAAAAATGTAATGGAATGCATAAACATAAATATCCTAGGCATTAGTGAGATGAAATGGACTAGTATTTGCCATTTTGAATCTGAAGAACACATGGTTTACTATGCCAGGAATGACAAATTGAATAGGACTGGCATCCCATTCATCATCAAAAAGAATGTATCAAGCTCTTTCTTTTGAAGTACAATGTTGTCTGTGATAGGATACTATCCATACACCTACAAGGAAGACCCAGGAGCTCTGGTAGTGTAATGGTTATGAATTGGATTGCTAACCTCAAGGTCAGCATTTCAAAACTACCAGCTGTTCTATGGGACAAAGTTGAGGTGTTCTGATTCCATAAAGATTTACAGCCTCGGAAATCCTATACAGCATTGCTATGAATCAGAACTAACTCCACGGCACACTACCATCACCACAAGAAAGACCAGTAAATACCACTATTATTCAAATTTATGCACCAACCACTAAAGCCAGTGATGATGAAATTGAATGATTCTACCAACTTCTTCAGTCTGAAATTGATCAAACATACAATTAAGATGTATAGATAATTACTGGTGATTGGAATGCAAATGTTGGAAACAAAGTGAAATTGGTAAATATGGCCTTGATGATAGAAATGATGTTGGAGATCACATGCTAGAATTTTGCAAGATCAGTAACTTCTTCATGGCAAATACCTTTTAAAACAACATAAATGGTGATTATGTACATGGACCTCACCAGACAGAATACACAGAAAACAAACAGATTGAATCTGTGGAAAAGAGACAGTGGAAAACTCCGTATCATCAGCCAAAACAAGGCCAGGGGAAGACTGTGGAACAGACCCTCAATTGCTTAGATGCAAATTCATGTGGAAGTTAAAGAATATTTTTTTTAATTCCATGAGAGTAAAAATTTGACATTGAACATATTCAACCTGAATTTAGAGATCACCTGAAGAAGATAATTGATGCATTAGACACTAATGACCAAAGACCAGAGGAACTGTGGACTGATATCAAGACCATCATACAGGAAGAAAGCAAAAGGCCATTAAGAAGGCAAGAAAGAAGGAAAAGACCAAAATGGATGTCAGAAGAGATTCTGAAACCCCAGGGTAGAGATGCTAAAGCAATAGGAAGAAGTGAGGAGGCACAAGAGCTAAACAGAAAATTTCAAAGGTCACCTTGAGAAGATAAAGTCAAATATTATAATGAAATGTGCAAAGACTAGGAGCTAGAAAACTAAAGAATATATTCAAATCTTGAAATATTGAAGGATTCTATTCACAAAACATTGAAGGATGTAGAAAGTATCAAAAGGAGATGGACAGAGTCACTGTACCAAAAAAAAAAAAAAAAAGGTTGATATTCAACAATTTCAAGATATAGCATATGATCAAGAGCCAGTGATAGTGAAGGAAGACATTCAAAGTGCATTGAAGACACTGGCTAACAACAAAGCACCAGGAAATGATGGAAAACAAATTGTAATCTTCAACAAACTGATGTGTCACTGGTGGTACTCACTCCTCTAATCCAAGAAATTTGAAAGACAACTACCTAGCCAACTAACTGGAAAATCCATATTTATGCCCATTCCAAACAGAGATGACCTAATGGAATGCCGAAGTCATTGGACAGTATCATTAATATTGCATGCAAGTAAAATTTTACTAAAGATAATACAAAAATGAATGCAACCATACATAGACAGAATTTCCAGAGGTTCAAACTGGATTCAGAAAAGACTGTGGAATGAGGGATATCATTGCTGACATCAGACGGATCTTTGTTGAAACAACAGAGTTACAGAAGGTTGTTTACTTGTATTTTTTTGATTATACAAATACTTTGATTGTATAGATCATGACAGGCTGTGGAGAGTATGGAGAATGAGTATTCCGGAAGACTTTATTGTGCTTATGAGGAACCTGTACATAGATAATGGGCAGTTGTTCGAAAAAACCAAGGGAACACTGAATGGATTAAAATGAGCAAAACTGTGCCAAGGTTGAATAATTACACCATACTTATTCAGCCTTTATGGTGAGCAAATAATCTCTGAAGCTGGATTATATGAAGAAAAATGTGTAAGCAGGATTGGAGGTAGCTTCATTAATAACCTTTCTTAAACAGATAAACAACCTTGCTTGCTAAAAGTGAAGAGGTTTTAAATGACTGATGTTGATCAAAACTACAACCTCTGGTCTGAGTTGCACTTCAATTAAAGGAAACAAAAGTCCTCACCACTGGACCAATAAACAATATCCATATAAATGGAGAAATGAGTGAAGTTGTCAAAAACACAGATCACAATGCTATAAAACTAGAAATGAACATTAGGAAGACCAAGAAAACAAAGTCAAATACATGGAAAATGAGTAACATGCTGCTTAAAAGTTACTAGGTAGTAGAACAAATGAAAGGTGAATTGACAAAATTCCTAGAAACAGATGGGAATGAAACACAACATATCAAAATGCTGTGTTTGATAGCAAAAACAGTACAGAGAAGACAACTGATTGCAATAAATGCACTCATTCAAAAAGAAGAACCAACATCAACACATTAACACAACATCTACACCATTAGAAACAGACCAGCCAAGTAAACCTACAGTCACCAGAAGAAAATAAATAATGAAGATTAGAGCAGAAGTAAATGAGATAGAAAACAGAAAAACTATACAAAGTGTCAACAGGACAAGAAGCTGGTTCTTCAAAAGGATTAATAAAAATCAACAAACCACTAGCAAACCTAACAAAAGAAAAGAGGGAGAAGGCACAAATAACACACTTAAGAAACCACATGGGTGATGTCACAACATAACTAGTAGAAATAAAAAGAATAGTAACAGAATACTGTGAAGAGTTGTACTCCAAAAATTTGAAAATCTAGAGGAGATGGATACATTTTTAGAAAAGCATGACTGACCTAAACTTACACAGAGTGAAGAAGAAATTAATCAGATCATCAAAAACTCCCAACCATAAAAAGTCCAGGTCCAGATGGCTTCACTGGTGAGTTTTACCAAAATTCAGGGAACAGCTATCACCAGTTCTACTTAAATTATTCTAGCACATAGAAAAGGATGGCAAACTTTCTAATACATCTTATGAAGCAAACATAACTCTCATACCAAAATCAGGGAAGGACATCACTAAGAAAGAAAATTATAGACCAATATCCCTCATGAACATAGATGCAAAAATTCTCAACAAAATCCTAGCCAAAAGGACTAAAAAACTTATCAAAAAAATAATGCACCATGACCAAGTAGGATTCATATCAGGGATGCAAGAATGGTTCAACATTAGAAAAACAATGCAATCCACCATGTAAATAAGAAAATGAAAAGAACCACATGATCATATCAATTGATGCAGAAGTGGCATTTGACAAAATCCAGTGTCCATTCCTGATAAAACTCTCAACAAAGTAGGAACTGAAGGGAAATACTTCAACATAATAAACAACATATATATACAAAACCAACAGCCAACATCACTCTCAATAAAGAGAAACTGAAAGCTTTCCCTTTGTAAACTGGGACCAGACAAGGATGCCCTTTATCATCACTCCTATTCAATATTGCGTTGGAAGACTTAGCCAGAGCTGTAAGGTAAATTAAAGAAATTAAAGGCATCCAAATTGGCAAAAATGAAGTAAAACTCATTATATGGTCCATACTCTGGCAGTGCAGTGGTTACGAATCGGGCTGCGAACCGCAAGGTCAGCTGTTTGAAACTACCAGCTGTTCTTCAGGAGAAAGATGAGGCTTTCTGCTCCCATAAAGATTTACAGCCTTGGAAACCCTGTACAGGGTCACTATGAGTCAGAATTGACTCCACGGCACATAACAACAACAATACATAGATAACTCCAAAGACTCAAGAAAATCACTACTGGAATTCATTGAAAAATTCAGTAAAGTGGCAGGGTACAAGATCAACATACAAAACTCAGTCGGATTCCTCTATAATAATAATGACAGCACTAAAATGGAAAGTAGGAAGGCAATATAATTTATAATAGCCACTCCAAGGATGAAATATTTAGGAATAAATCTAACCAGAGAAACAAAGGACCTATAAAAAGACAATTACAGAACACTACTACAAGAAACCAAAAAAGATTTACAAAAATGGAAGAATATACCATGTTCCTGGATAAGAAGACTTAACATTGTGAAAATGGCAATACTACCCAAAGTAATCTACATATATAATGCAATCCCAATCCAGAATCCAATGACATTCTTTAGACAGATGGAAAAAACTATTATAAACTTAATATGGAAAGGAGAGCATCCCCTGATAAACAAAGCACTGCTAAAGAAGAACAAATTTGGAAGCCTATCACTTCCTGATTTAAAAATTTACTAAGTGGCTACAGTGGTCAAAACAGTCTGGTACTGGTACAATGAAAGATACATAGATCAATGGCACAGAATAGAGATTCCAGAAATTAACTCATCCATGTATACCCAACTGATCTTTGACAAAGGGCCAAGTACACTGAATGGGGAGGAGATAGTTTCTTCAACAGATAGTGCTGGAAAACTGAGCATCAATATTCAAAAACTGAAACAAGACCTTTCTCTCACACTATATAAAAAAAAACCTATGCAGCATGGATGAAAGACCTAAACTGGAATCCGAGAATTGTAAAGGTCATCAGATGAAAAAATAGGTACAAATTTAAGGGCTTTAATACAGGGCATACAAAGACTACCAAACATAGTGATAATTGAACAAACAAAAGAAGACAAAATAAATGATTGGAATATACTAAAAATTAATCAGACACATGCATCAAGAGATTTCACCAAATGAGTAAAAAGACAGCCCACAGACTGGGGGAAAATGTTGGCAATTACATTATCAGACAAGGGACCAATTTATAAAATCTGTAGGAAACTACAAAACCTCTACATGAAAAAAGACAAATAACCCAATTAAAAAATGGGCATAGGTCATGAACAGACACTTCATTAAGGTAGACATTCAGATAGCCAACAAACACATGAAGAAATGTTTGCAATCATTAGTCATTAGAGAGGTGCTAATCAAAACAACAATGAGATATCATCTCACACCAGCAATAACAGGGAAGGTCAAAAACACAGAGGACAATAAATGCTGGTGAGGTTGTGGAGAGACATGGACCCTCCTACACTTTACGTGGGAATGTAAAATAGTTCAGCCTCTCTGGAAAATGGCATGGTGCTTCCTCAGAGTGTTGGAAATAGAAATACCATTGATCCAGCAATTCCACTACTTGGTACATATCCACAAGAAATACCAGCTAGCACACAAGTTGATATATGCACACCAATGTTTATCACAGCACTATTCACAATAGCAAAAAGATGGAGACAGTCTAAATACCCATCAGAGGAACAATGGATAAACAAACTTTGGTACATATACACAATGGAATATTATGCTACCTCGAAGAGTAACAATGAAGCTGCAAGCCACTGCATAACATGACGAACCTTAAGGACATTATGCCGAGTTAAATTAGTCAGTCACAAAAGGACAAATATTGCATAAGACCATTATTATAAAAGCTTAAGAAAAGATTGTTGTTGTTGTTAAGTGCTGTTGAGTCAGTTCCAACCCATAGTAACCCTGTATAGGGTTTCTGAGGAGCTTCTGGTGAGCTTGAACCACCAACCTTGCAGTTCAAACAGCTTTGCAGTCTGGTGCATTAACCCATAGCACCACACCAGGACTCCTAAGAAAAGATACTCATATTAAAAAAAAAAAAAAGTCACCAGGTTTGGGAGGGAGGGGACAGTAGATTATAGGTTAGGGGATACACACATCATTGTTCCATTGTTGGGAGGGTAATATACAAGGAAGGGTAAGGAAATATGCAATAAGAGGGAGGAGGATGGAAGAACAAGGAAAACAGGGGAACACTTAGGTAGGTTTGCATGGGCTAAATGGGACAGAGGTAAATAATGATGTACGCTCAACTTTGGAACAACAGGGCTCTGTGATATAGGGATCAAGGCATAGTCTGAATGGGTAAAAAGGAAGGAATAATGTTAAGATGCTTGACTGTCTTATGGATATTAGTTTCCCTTGCTTATTATTGTAAATGACACACTTGAGGGGGATAGAAAGGCTTATCGGGAAACATTCTTCAGCCTATAACTAATTTAGATAGTTAAAGGGGTTCTAGAATCTGCCAAGTGAAATAGGCTTCTTGCAGAGCCTTTGTAGTATATATAGGACCTTAGGTGGAATCCTGAGCCCCATCCAGGACCTTCTGAGGCGGGCATTCCCATTTGAAAGGACATGCAGACCAATCAAGAGTGAATAGAGGAAAAGAAGATACTTCCTGAAAGAAAAGACCAGCTGGGGAAAAAAAAGAAAGAAAGAAAGAAAATGGCAGTCTGTTTGGCTATTGCAAGAACAAACAAGCTGTTTGCCATAAAGTCAAGCAATCAAGTCCCTTCAGGACAAACCCCCCTGTGAGACTGAAACTCAAAAGGAACACAGGGCAGGCATGTAAACTCTCTGGTGACCATGTTAGTCTACATGTAAGTTGAAGTAGTGGAAAGTCAGTAATGAAGAGATTGGCTGAGTTTGACCACATCTCATAGATTCCTACTGATCTTGAAATGAGAGAGGAAAGAGGAAAGGCTGGTTGATCCAAAGTTTGGGGAGACTTGGGAACTCTTGAACCAATGAGCAATCACCTAGCCATGGAGGACTAGAGCTGAGTGTGGAGCATCTAGCTGATATGAAATAGGTTGAGATGTGCAAGAATGCCCAAGCTTGTAGATACTACCCATTTTACCTAGTTTTGTTGGCTTGATGACCAGAGCTTGAGTAGAGGTAGATAAAGAAATTTGATAAAGGAACAAAGTGTAAATTGCTACAATTTGATGAGTTTGACCTGTACTTTTGGATGTAGTAGCTCAAAATACCAACTGAGAGAGAAGGAGTCTTAATATCAAGGATCAAGCCTGTCCCTTTGGTATTCAGGTTGACAGGACAGGCAAATTAGACATTGGCTACCTAAAATGGGTGTGTGAGGGTGTTTAAAGGCACAAAGTTGTTGGCTTACAAGTTTTTATTAAGGGGTTTAGTTTCAGAGTGTGTGGGAGAAGGTAGAATCCCCACTTAATAGTTTTCATCTTGTCTAGATGGGTCTGGTGAAAGATGGGGATAGGACTCTTTTGATTAAATAGTGATTAATTTTTATCATGACTAATTGCAATTATCACAACTCTAAAGGTTGGAGTAACATAAAAAGAGGAGTAGTTAATCTTACATTTCAGGAAGAGAGGACCTTACGATAATCAAGAGAGAAGAGCATAAGTGGAACAAGTAGAATGTGGGACCCTAACCAGAGAAGCAGTGAAACCAGAGATGGAGTCAGAGGTGATGGCATGGAGAGGTAGAACTGCTGAGGACTCTAGACTCATGGAAAAAGAAAGGCTGTGTGCGGGCGGCCAGGAGGCTGGCTTGCAGAATGTACCCTTTGGTTGTTTAAGTGATTATATATTCCTGAGTGCTCTTGTGTACACCAAAAACAAAAACAAAAACAAAAACAAAAACCCAACCAAACAACAACAACTACTACAACAAAAAAACAAAAACAAAAAAACAGAGGAAATAGAAGCAAATACTGTTAAATAATGATGCATAGAGGAGATTGCAATCATTGCAGTAAAACCAAATACTATAGGATGAGTGCAAAACTGATGTTCTCCCATGTAAACTATCACTCAATTCTCAATAAATGCTTTAAATATATGTATCTGTTGCACAAGACCTCTTTAAAGTGTTGAAGAGCAAAGATGTCAGTTTGAGGACAAAGCCATGTCATGACATTTTCAATAACCTCTCATGCTTGTGAAAGGTGGATAGTGAATAAGGAAGAATTGATGCATTTGAGTTTTGGTATTAGAGGAGAATATTAAAAGGAGCATGGACTGCCAAAAGAACAAATTGATCTGTGTTGGAAGAAGTACAAGCCCAAATACTCCATGGAAGCCAGGATGGCCAGACTTTGTGTTTTGTACTTCAGACATATTATCAAAAGCAACCAGTCACTAGAGAAAGATAACATGTTTGATAAAATGGAGGGTCGGAGAAAAAGAGGAAGTGCTCCAATGAGATGGATTGGCATAGTAGCACCAAAAATGGGCTCAGGTGTAGCAACATCTATGATGTTGGCAGTATTTCATTCTGTTGTGCATAGGTAACTATGAGTTGGTACCGACTTGATGGCACCTAACGACAATAACTATAGGAAAAATGGAGTCCTGTTGTACAGCACTGGGTCATAAGGTCATAGGTTCAAACTCACCAGCTGCTTCTTGAAAAACCTATATAGGGTCACTCACTATTAGTCAAAACCAACCTGATGGCACTTAACAACAAAATGGGCAAAATATTAAATGATACAGAAAGCATCAAAAGAAGATGGAAGTTTAAGAAAAAAGAAAATAAGAAGATGGAAGGTATATACATTCACTGTGCCAAAAAGAAATGGCTAATGTTCAACCATTTCAAGAGGTACAATGGTACTGATTGTAGAAATCCGAGCTTCACTGAAGGCATTAGTGAAAAACAAGGCTGCTGGAATTGAAGGGATACAAGTGGAAATCTTTCAACAAATTCAAGCAGTTACTCATCTATACCATATACAAATTGAAGCACTTATCTACACCATGAAATTGGAAGACATCCATCTGGTCAACTGATTGTAAGAGATCCATTTTATGCCCATTTCAGAGAGGTAATCCAACAGAATATTAGAAATCGTTCAACAATATCATTAACACATGCAAGTAAAGTCTTCCTGAAGAATATTAAAAAATTATTGCAACAGTACATCGATATGGAAGTGCCAGAAATTACAGCTAGTTTCAGAGGATGACATGGAATGAGGGATATCACTGCTGATATCAGATGGCTTTTGGCTGTGGATACGATGGCAAAAAATAGGTATTCCAAAAAAAACCCTAATTGTTGTCATGAGGAACCTGCACACAGACCAAAAGGCCATATTTAGAGCAGACCAAGGGGATAATTAATGGTTAAGTCAGGAAAGGTGTGTGTCAGGGTTGACTAATTGCCCCCACACTTATTCAAACTGCAGTCCTGGTGTGATGTTTCAGGATAATACACTAGAACACAAGGTCAGTTTGAATCACAAGACTGGAGGTTCAAATCCACAAGTCACTACCTGGAAACTCTATTCAGGGTTGCTATGGGTCAGAACTGACTCAATGGCACTTAACAAAAACAACAAACTGAGCAAATAATCTGAGAAGCTGGATATATGAAGAAGAATGGCATCAGGATTAGAGGAAGACTCATTAACAACCTGCAATGTGCAGAAGATGCAACCTTGCTTGCAGAAGTGAAGAGGACTTAAAATACTTATGGATGAAGATCAAAGGCTACATCTTTCAATATGGATTGCACTTAAATGTAAAGAATATAAAGTTCTTTACACCAGTACTAATAAATAATATAATGATCAATGGAGAAAATACTCAACTTGTCAAAGATTTCATTTTACTTGGATCACAATCAAGAATCATGGAAGCAGCATCTAAGAAACCAAACAGTGCATTGCATTGGGCAAATCTGCTGCTTAAGATCTCCTTAAACTGTTAAGGAACAAAGATAATCAGTTTGAGGACTTACTGTGCCTGACCCACACCATAGTATAGGTTGAAACTTCAATGTCGAAGTGATATATGAATGATCTTATGCATCTGAAAGTTAGACAATGAACAAATTAGACCTTGGAAGAATAGGTTCATTTGAATTATGGTGCTGGAGAAGAAGAATATTAAAAGTACTATGGACTTCCAGAAGAACAAACAAATCTATCTTGGAAGAAGTACAACCAGAATTCTTCTTAGAAGTCAGGATGGTAAGACTTTGTCTCTCATAGTTCGGATATATTATTAAGAGGAACTCATTCCTGGACAAGAATATCATGCTTAGTAAAAAGAGGAAGACACCCAAGAAAATGGATTGACACAATGGCAGCTGCAATTGGCTCAACTCTAACAATTGTGAAGATGGTGCAAGACTGGGTGATGTTTCATTCTGCTGTGCATAGAGTTGTGATGAGTTGGAACAGACTAAAGAGTACGTAACAACAAAGTCTCCACAATTGTTAGAGAAGAAAACTTATGTTTGTTGATGCCATCTATTTGTGGTATTTCTATTATAGCAAAATTAGATAATGATGACACCAAGCATGGTATACTTTTCCAGCTATTGATTACTTCTGATAACTCATCCCAAATATGTGAAACAAAGTCTTGCCATCCTCACTTCTAAGGAGCATTCTGGCTATACTTCTTTGACAACACCATTATTCAAACACATCATTTCCTCTTCAGTCTTGGTTATTCATGATCCTGCTTGAATATATGGTTGTTGTTGTTAAGTGCCGTGGAGTCGGTTCCGACTCATAGTGACCCTGCACAGGGTTTCTGATGCTGTAAATCTTTACAGGAGCAGAATGCCTCATCTTTCTCCTACGGAACTGCTGACCTTACAGTTCACAGCCCGATTTGTAACTAAGGCAGCTGAAAATACCATAGTTTAAGTCAGATGCACTTTAGTCCTCAAAGTGACATCTTCACTCTTTAAAGTTGAAAGAGGGGTTTTGCAGCAGATTTGCCCAAAATAGTTTGTTATTTTTTGACTGCTGATTCCATGAATATTGAGTGTGGATCCAAGTAAAATGACATCCTTGATAACTTCAATCTTTTCCCCATTTATTATGATGTTGTTTATTGGCCCAGTTGTGGCTCCCGCCTCATCCTCACTTAGGGATGCATACCAATAGAGTCTCCTTTATTTGAAATTTAGCATTGTGATCAAGCTCTTAAACCTTCAGTTAAAGTCACAGCTCTTTGGCCAGAGGAGCTGACTTTAACAAATGCCACTTGAAGGCAGGAAATTGACTGAAAAAGGAAGGAGGAAACTTTGCAGTTTTCATTTATGCTCCTTCTCCTCCTTCAGGACACATGGTAGGATTTCACTATTCTGCCAGCTTGAGACAAGTATGATAATGTGATTTATTTTGTCCAATGATGCATGAATGTGAATGATATATCACTTCCACATTGAAGTTTCAACCTATAGTGTACTGTTAACAGTTTCCTTTCCTTTTTCCAAAGTGACCCAGGAACTTATGGTGTTATTAGCCTGGATCTCTGAGTGAAGACAAAGGAAACAGAGTCCCTCCCTTCACAAATACACAAACACACACATCACCAATACCACCACCATCACCCACAACAGCCTCAGATGAGCATATAGTATTAACAAGAAAAGATGCCTTTCTGTTTTGTCATTGATATTTGAGAATAGTTTTACAGTAGCATACCTTGGACTATTCTTATTAACAGAGATGAGGAACATATTAAGAGAAATTTCCAAAAGTTCAAAATTAGGTTTTGATACTTGATCATCTAGTGGAGCCCAGTAGATCTGTATGATAAGCACTAGACTGCCAACTAGAAGTTCATCAGTTCAAGCCAATCAGCTGTCTGTGGGAGAATCTGAATTTATTTGACAATACTAAAGAACAACCAACAAGAGATTTATGTATCTTCAAA
The DNA here is from genome assembly GCF_000296735.1 of Chrysochloris asiatica. Taxonomy (NCBI): domain Eukaryota; kingdom Metazoa; phylum Chordata; class Mammalia; order Afrosoricida; family Chrysochloridae; genus Chrysochloris; species Chrysochloris asiatica. The sequence goes on from NW_006408557.1 coordinate 1,154,492, forward strand.
GTTAATGAAGTCAGGAACAACATTTTTATTATTAGTGTAGGGATAAAAGAAAACAAAACAACCCAGGATATGCTGATTGGCTCTACTGATAATGCAGGTGTTAGTGGATAATCATACTTGGGAGCAAGGAACATGGAAGCTCTATTAATTGCAGTTACAGGGTGGGGTCTGGCTGTCAACTTCTTCTCTACTACTAACTAGATCATCATTTAATGTTCCATGGTAAAGACATCTGACTTTATGATGTTAGAGACTGAAGGACATTCTTAATATATTGGCCTTACTTTTCCTTTGATTCAAGTAAGTTTACTAAAAAGTTAGATTTTTTTAAAAAGCAAATTCTTAAATTTTTTATGTTTGTTCAGTAGAAACCAATGATGTAAAGAAGGCATCACTGGCAGATGGGCATAAAAATATTTTTTCTAGTCTAGATGGTTTATATATTGCAAGGATTTCTATATTTCTGCCAGTTCTGAGATGGAGACTGAGTTTTATGAACCTAGGTACAGATCCTACTACTGATTCAGTATGTGGCCTTGGGCAAGGTACCAAATCACTTTGGATCTCAGTTTCCTCATCTTTAAAATGAGGATAATGATACTGGCATAAGCCATAGGGATGTTGTGTGGATAAACTAATTAATGATTATAAAATGCTTTGAAAGTACAAAGTGTTGTATAATTGTTAGGTGCTATTATTAAGAAACATTAGTGGTGTGTTGTGTTTAATTTTTATTTGGGCCTCTTTCTGCTTTGAAGTTAGCATCCTCATGGACTTCAGGGTTGAAATAAGTTACAGATGTGCTGCTCCCGTCCCTTTTGTGCCTGCAGATAATATTGGCTAGCTAGGGTAATCATCATTATGAAGAGTATTTCTTCCAGATAAAAAAAGATAGGAAATTATATTCCATTTTAAAAAAACAGAAATTACTCTAACCTGAAAGTATCAATCATTTCTTTAAGACCACATACAGCCCTATGTTTCAGTAAAGTCTAATAAAGTGCAATATTTGAAACCTTAGGCATTTTCTGCTTCTACATAAGATTGGAAATGTTCTTGCTCAGCTAACTTTTAATCAGCTGAACCAGATTTTTCTAATTTTCCCACAGTGTTTGCTTCAAGGATGAAAACAAGGAAGGTATCCTCCTGAGGAAGTGCTGGTCTGTGGCTGTGCTTTGCATTTGCAAAAAAAGTTAAAACCTTAACCCAAATAAAATTTCATTTGTTTTTAGGCTCTCTTTTGGGAAACGTGTTTCCAGATACATAAAACAAGTTATTTTTTTTCGTTCAAGGTCAAGTGTAAACTGTGTTTATTGATGACTACATAGTACAGCTAAACAACATTAGATGTGAAGAGTAAAGCTCATTAATCAGCTTTGGAAGGATTTTTTATTAGCTATGTGTATCTTGACGAAATAAAAACTACTTCATTTCCAAGTTATGTGTATTTTTGTTTGTGGAAAATAATTTCTGCTTATCTCAGAAAAAAAATAAAGGAGGTAAAATCCTTAAAAAAAGCATTCTTCAAATTATATTGTATAATTTTGTTTAACATTTTGATAGATTTTATATTTAACTTGACCATGAGTTAACATTTCTTCTGAATATATTTTTATGCTAAGAAAGATAGTAGACACTTGAAGGATTTTTTTGGAACTTTCTAAACTCTGACTTTGCTCTAAAATCCTATAGCAGGAGGAGAATGAACTTCATATGTGCTTTCTTAGAAACTATCATTTGAATGAGCAGTTTGACCATTGGTTTTGCTACTCTTTCACCATATCCTATTTATTTGTTTTTAATTTTGTGGGCAGATATGCATTACATTTTTGAGCTCTGGGTTACAAGTTGGGCTGCTAACTACAAGGTCAGCAGTTCAAATCTATCAGCCACTTTGCGGGATGAGGCTTTCTGCTCCCATAAAGATTTACAGTCTTGGAAAGAGGAAAGGATTGCTCTGAGCCAGACAGACTCTGTGGCACACAACTACCACCACCAAGAATTTTAGAACTGTGAATACAGAAGAGACTTGTTTAGTATGAGAAATGCAAAACTTTATAAAAAAAAAAAAAAAAAGAAAGAAAGAAAGCTCATGTTTAAGTTAACACACTAAACTTTCAGAATTGTATCTGTTTTACTATATTGCTGGACTCCTGGTGTGGCGCTTTGGGTTAATTTGTTGGACTTCAAGGTTGGCATGAATGTCAGCAATCCAAACTCACCAGTCGCTCCTTGGAAACCCTATATAGGGTCACTATGCGTCAGAACCAACTAGATGGCACTTCACAAAAGCAATTATGGTTCCGACTCGTAATGACCCTGCAGGGTTTCTGAGGCTTTAAATTTTTATGGGAGCAGAAAGCCTCAACTTTCTCCTGTGGAGCCACTAGCAGATTAGAACCATGAAGCATGTGGTTCTCTGTCCAGTGAGTTAGCTTATTATATGGAGTCACCTCACTCTTCTGTTCTACTATAGTAGATTAAAACTTCTAGAAACTTCTGAGATCAGAATTTTTCAGTCTAACACTGACTGAACTGCTAACTGAAATGTCGGCATTTCAGACCTACCAGTTGCTCCTCAGAAACTCTATACAGGGTCACTATGAGTCAGAACCAACTTGACAACATTTACCAATCACAAAGCCTTCCAGTATTAGAGGACTAAATACTTAGATTTACACCAGGGGGTGGTCCTGGTGTGGCACTGTAGGTTAATGTTCTAGACTGCAAAGTAAATTTGAACTGCAAGGTCAGTGGTTCAAGCTCACCAGTTGCTCCTCGGAAGCCTCATACAGGGTTGCTGTGATTTGGGACTGACTGAGTCAGGACAGACTCGATGGCACTTAGAAACAACCACCACAACACCAAAGGGTATTATTTTCTCCCATGTATTCTATTTCTTTTGATGGCTTAAATCTTTGCAAATGAACAAATTCTACAATCTATTTATTTATACTCTTCTAAAAATAGTTGACATGAAATTAAAGCCAGTATATCAGAGATTTTATCCTCCCACAGATGTCAAAGAAAAGAGTGATAGTAGAGTATATAAGATTCTCTTACCAGCTCATTAGCAAATGGACTGACGGAGGACTGGCAGTAGATGTCTTAGCACACTACCCTGTAAGTTCCCTTTTTCAAGACTGAGATGGTAACTGCACTCCTGTGGGGAATGTTGCCATCTGATCACTCACAGCTGAGTCTTCCAGAACTTCAGGTGAAAAGAGTTGCCCTCCCCAAGGATAAGTCTGCCTTCCAGGGGATAGCCCACAGCGAGTGACTAGTCAGTATAGATGGCACAACATCTTTGAAATGTGTTTCCAAGTCCAGACTCCCCTGCAGGACTGACTATGGTTTTTGTTACAAGTATACTTTAAATTTTTCTTTGGCCAATATCCTGGCCAGCAGACCAATAACAGGATAATTCACAATAAAATCTTGTTAAAGAAGTGCTTGAGGTTTGTCAATGGAAGAAACCTAAGGAGCTGTAGGTACTAACATGGACTATAGAAACTGGGAGAGTATACATAGCATTGGATCTAGGGACTGCAGGATCAAAGGAAATAGAACATAAAGTTGAACAATGGGGAAGTAATTAACATGAGAGTGTGGTGCAATGAATAATTTATTGTCTTTTTTAGTCACAGTCTTCATAAACTCTCACCAAAAGACTTTTTCCTGATGGGTCTGTGTGAGAAAATGTGGGGGAAGATACTGATTAGAATATATGATTCAGTTGTGATTGATTGTTAACAGGGTAATTGTGACTGGCTAATTTTGCCATCCAGCTGGGTAAAAAAAAAACCCATCTCAGAGGCAGTTGGGATGATCTTACTACCATCCAGGAAGAGGAGCTAGGAGCGGAGTATGAACTTTTGACCTTGAGATACTTGTATATTGAACTTCCTTAACCCTGGAGACAGAGTTGTGTTATCAGAGGAACAGAACAACAGCAGCATGAACTGCTGTTTAGCATGAGCTCATGGTGAGCGGCACCATGAGCCAGGGGACAGGTTCTGCTTAAAAACAAATGGCAGCGTAAAACAGATATACCCGGCCCTGATCTGTTAGTCAGTAGGAAAAGGGCCTGAATGGGGGTTGTGGACTAGGAGAGAGACAGACTGAAAAGGAAACAGGCTGAAAATTAAATCCTTATGTTAGCATAAGGACCAACAGTGACATCTTGAAATTTCACAGGCAGCCTTGAAGGCAAGAAGCCAAGAGAGGGACGTTAAAGTCATATTCATATTATGCTACAGATTTTTTTTTTCTTTTCTCTTTTCTGTGATTATAGACAATAATCTCCAATCTGGTGTTTTTTTGATATTGCTATATTGTATTTTGGTCCCTTCTTTACCTTTGCGGGGGGGGGGGGGACTTTTTCTCTCTCTACATTACCCAAGAAGAGACAGCAATTGTAGTCATATAGTCAAGCTACAATCACTCTCTACAAAATTTAACCATCCAGGCAAGAGCCAATACCAGCTACTATACACCAGGTAGACAGCCAACATCTGTGACAGTTACTCTGAGTTGAGTAATGGTTGTTGGTAGTTATGTGCCGTGGAGTCAGTTCCGACTCATAGCGACCCTGTACAGGGTTTCCAAGGCTGTAAACCTTTACAGGAGCAGAAAGCCTCATCCTCTCCCATGGCACAACAAACTGCTGACCTTGTGGTTTGCAGCCTGATTCATAACCACTATTCTACCAGAGCTCCTTGAGTTGAGTAATAAGAAGAGTGTAAAGGGAAGCCATCTCCTGATCATATCTACCTGGAGGCAATCAAAAAGCATAATAATACATCAACATACATTCATCTAATTATTTAGGTCACAGTAACTATTGAAGATTCCCAAGAAACAGCAGACCATATTGGCACATGTCCAGAAACAAGACAGAGTGACTGGGACAAATGAGCAGGAGATAGACCTAGACATCACATTGGAAGAAAGGCAGGATTTGGAAATGCCTATTAAGGAATTCAGGAAAATGATACTGAGATGTATCCAAATACTTCAGAGAGGGTTTGAGAAAAATAAGGAAGTCAGGAAAGTGCTACAGAAACAATCAAATAAGATAGATATAGCATTGGATACAATTCAAAACTTGCCAAAAGAAGTCTAAATGATTAATAATAAAATATCAAAAATGGACAATACACTGAAAGGGCAAAGGACTAAAATTGAAGAGATGGAAACCAGATCTAATGAGCTGGAAGACAAATCTCTCAATACTGCTAAGATAGAAGAGCGAACAAAAAAAGGATAAAAAAAATCTGAAGAAAGTCTAAGATTCATCTTGGATATCATGAAGAGGAGTAACCTAAGAATTACTGGCATTCCAGAATATGAAGAATCATACAAGTCCACAGAGGAGCTACAACTCCTGGAAGAAACTTTCCCTAACATCCTAAAAAGATGAGCATTCAAGAAGCTCAATGAACCCCAGGAAGGACAGACTCCAAAAGAAAATCAACAAGATTTATAAATATCAAGCTCTCCAAAATCAAAGACAAGGAAAGAATCATGAAAGCAGCTAGGGAAAAGAGAAGTGTTACATACAGAGGCAAGCAAATCAGATTAAGCTCTGATCTCTCAGCAGAAACCATGCAGGCAAGAGGGCAACTGAAAGATGTATATAAAACCCTGAAAGAAAAAACTGCCAAACAAGAATCATCCACCCCACAAAGCTGTCAATCAAATATGACAGTGTAATAAAAACATTCTAGGGTAAACAGTTTCTAAGGGATTTTGCCAAAGCCAACTCCATGCTTCAAAACATCCTAAAGAGATTGACATATGCGGAAGCACCATCTGGAATGCAACCCACAAATGGAAGAGACCAGAAGAGAACAAAACTATAAGAATGAATTCAGAGGATCTAGGAGGTCACTCTATGATCAAAACAATCACAATGTGAAAGAAGGTAAAAACACAAGGACACAGATCCAATTGGTGAGGATAAAATAGACTATTTTAAATGGAGGGAAAAGTTGATCGAATATAAGGTAACCCCAAAAAACTTAATACTTCACAATATACTAAGAAATTGAAAATTCAAGAACATGGAAACATTAACTATGAAAAAAGTGACAAGAAAGAAGGTAAAAAACACAAACTCTGGCCAGGAAGGCATACAAAACAAAGAAACCAGCAGCACCCCCCCCAAAAAAACAAACATAATGACAGCAATTAATTCATACCTATCTATAATTATACTGAATGTCAATGGATTAAATGCATCAGTTAAGATACACAGAGTGGCAGAATGGATAAGAAAACAAGATCCTTCAGTATGCTGCCTGCAAGAGAAACACCTCACACACAAAGACAACAAAGACTAATAGTTAAAGGATGGAAAAAATATATACTAACCAAATTGCATTCAAGAGTGACAATACTATTCTTGGATAAAATAAACTTTAAGGCAAAAACCAGCATAATAAATAAAGATGAACATTATCTCATGATTAATGGGTCAATTGAACAGGATGGCATAACCATAATAACTATCTGTGTTCTCAGTGAAAGAGCTTCAAAAAATATAAAACAAACTCTAATAGATTTGGAAAAAGAAATAGACAAATCTGAAATAATAGTGGGAGATTTTAATACACCACTTTTGAAAAAGGATAGAACAACCAGAAAGAAACTCAACAATGGCACAGAGCAACTAAACAACACAATTGTCAACTTGACCTCATAGATGTGTACAGAGCATTCAATCCAACAACAGCACATACACATTCTTTTCCTGTGCACATGAAACATTCTCCAGAATAGACCATGTATTAAGCCACAAAACAAGCCTCCAAAAATTTACAAGCATCAAAATACTAAAAGAATCTTCTCAGACCAAAATGCTGTAATATTAAAAATCAACACTAGGAAGACCAAGGAAATAAAGTGAAATACATGGAAACTGAATAACTGAATAACATAAAAGCTACTGGGTAGTAGAAGGAATAAAATGTGAAATCACAAAGTTCCTAGAAATAAATGAGAATGAAAACACAACATACCAAAATCTCTGGGACATGGCAAAAGTGGCACTGAGAGGACAATTTATAGCAATAAAGGCACACATACAAAAAGAAGAAAGAACCAAAATCAACAGATTGACAATGCATCTCCAACAATTAGAAAAAGACCAACAAAGTGATCCTACAGTCACCAGAAGAAAAGAAATAATAAAATTTAGAGCAGAAACAAGTGAGTTAGAAAACAGAAAATCTATAGAAAGAATCAACAGGACAAGAAGCTGGTTCTTCAAAAGGATTAATAAAATTGACAAACCATTGGCAAACCTAACAAAAAATAAGAGGGAGAAGACACAAATAATACTCTTAAGAAACCACATGAGTGATGTCACAACACAATTAGAAATTAAAAGGATAATAACAGAATACTATGAAGAGTTGTACTCCAACAAATTTGAAAATCTACAGGAGATGTATACATTTTTAGAAAAGCATGACCTACCTAAACATACAGAGTGAAACAGAAAGCTTGAACAGACCTATAACAAAAGCAGAAATTGATCAGCTTATCAAAAAACTCCCAAACATAGAAAGTCCAGGCCCAGATGGCTTCACTGGTGAGTTTTACCAAACATTCAGGGAAGAGCTGTCACTAATTCTACTCAAATTATTCCAGAATATAGAAGAGGATGGAGAACATTCTAATACATTCTATGAAGCAAGCATAATTCTCATACCAAAATCGGAGAAGGACATCACTAAGAAAGAAAATTATAGGCCAATATCCCTTATGAACATAGATGCAAAAATTCTCAAGAAAATCCTAGACAAGAGAATTCAAAAACACATAAAAAATAATAAATCATGTTCAAGTGGGATTCATATCAGGGATGCAAGGATTGTTCAACATTAGAAAAACAATCAATGTAATCCACCATATAAATAAATTTAAAAAAAGCAAAAGAATCACATGATCATATCGATTGATTCAGGAAAGTCATTTGACAAAAATCACATCTCCGTTCCTGATAAAAATACTCAACAAAGTAGGAGTCAAAGGGAAATTACTCAACATAATTAGCAACATATATATAAAACCAACAGTCAACATCACTCTCAATGGAGAGAAACTGAAAGGCTCCCCTTTGCAAACAGGAACCAGACCAGGATGCCATTTATCACCACTCCTATTCAATAATGTTTTGGAAATCTTAGCAAAAGCTATAAAACAAGATAGGGAAATTAAAGGCAGCCAAGTTGGCAAAGAGCAAGTAAAACTCTCTTTATTTGCAGATAATAGGATCCTATATAGAAAACCTCCAAGACTCAGCTAAAAAACTAGTGGAACTCATTGCAAAATACAGCAAAGTGGCAAAGGTACAAGATCAACAAAGAAAAAACAGTTGGATTCCTCTGTAGTAATAATTACAGTGCTGAAAAGAAAATTAAGAAAGCAATACTATTTACAATAGCAACTGCAAGGTCGGTGGTTCAAGCTCACCAGCTGCTCCTCAGAAACCCTGTACAGGGTCACTATGGATCGGAATTGACTCAAAGGCACTTAACAACAACAACAACCCAAAGGATGAATATTTAGAAATAAATGTAGCCAGAGAAACAACAGACCTGTACAAAGAAAACTATAGAACACTACTACAAGAAAGCAAAAGAGACTTACAAAAATGGAAGACTACATCATACTCCTGTAGAGGAAGACTTAACATTGTGAAAATGTCAATACTACTCAAAGCAATCTATACATATTACAAAACCCCAATCCAGTTTCCAATGATATTCTTTAGAGAGATGGAAAAAATAATGACAAACTTTATATAGCAAGGAAAGACACAAGGATAAGCAAAGCATTGCTTAAGAAGGAAAATATATATGGAAGCTTCTCACTCCCTGATTTCAAAATTTACTAAATGGCTACAGTGGTCAAAACAGCCTGGTGCTGGTACAATGAAAGATACATAGATCAACTGAACAGAATCAAGAATCCAAAAATTAACCCATCCACATACAGCCAACTGATATTTGACAAAGGGACAAAGTACATTGAGTGGGGAAGACATAGTCTCTTCAACAGATGGTGCAGACAGAACTGGAAATCGATATGCAAAAGATTGAAGCAAGACCTTTACCTCATGCCATATACAAAGACCAACTCAGCATGGATTAGAGACGTAAATGTGAATCTGAGAATTATTAAGGTCGTGAACGAAAAAAATAGGGACAAAGTTACGAATCGGGCTGTGAGCCTCAAGGTCAGCAGTTCGAAACTACTAGTTGTTCTGTGGGAGAAAGATGAGGCTTTCTGCTCCCTTAAAGATTTACAGCCTCGGAAACCCTGTACAGGGTCGCTATGAGTTGGAACCAAATCCACAGCACATCATCACCAATACAGGGTACACACAGACTACCAAACATTGCCAAAATTACACAAACAAAAGAAGACAAAATAGATGATTGGGGCATTCTAAAAATTAGAAAATTATGTGCATCAAAAGATTTCACAAAAAGAGTAAAAAGGTAGCCCCAAAAGTGGGGGAAAATCTTTTGCAATGACATATCAGACAAGGGACTAACTTCTAAAATCTATAGAAAAGTACAATACCTCTACAAAAAAAAAAGAAAGAATCCAATTAAAAATGGGCACAGAACATGAACAGACACTTCAACAAGGAAGACATTTGGGCAGCTAACAAACATATGAAGAAATATTTACAATCATTAGAGAGAGGCAAATCAAAACAATAATGAGATATCATCTTACACTAGCAATAACAGAGAAGTTCAAAAAAGCAGATGACAATAAATGCTGGTGAGGATATGGAGAGACTGGGACCCTCTTACATTGCTGGTGGGAATGCAAAATGGTCCAACCACTCTGGAAACAGTATGGCACTTCCTTAGAAAGTTGGAAACAGAAATGCCTTATGATCCAACAATTCCTCTAATTGTTATATATCCATAAGAAATACAAGTCATAACACAAGTAGATATATGCACACCAATGTTCATAACAGCACTATTCACAATAGCAAAAAGATGGAGACAGCCTAAGTGCCCATCAATGGAAGACTGGATAAACAAACTTTGGTACATACACAAAATGGATTATGCCACCTTGAAGAATAACAAGAAAGCTTCAAGCCACTACATAACATGGATGAACCTTGAGGATATTATGCTAAATTAAATTAGTCAGTCACGAAAGGACAAATATTGCATAAGACCCTTATTGTAAAAGTCTAAGAAAAGGTGCCCAAACTAAAAGGGAAAAAAAATTTTTTGTTGTTGTTGATTACTGTTAGGGGTGGTGCAGGGGTTTTTGGGGTGGATGGAGGGAATGCTAGAGCACAGGGTAATGTATAGACACATCATTGTTTGGGTGTTGGTAGGGCATTATGCAAGAAGGTGGAGGGGTAGAAGAACAAGTAAGATAGGGAAAACTGAGGCAGGTTTTCATTTACTAAATGGGATAGAGGTAAATAGTGATGTATGCTCAATCTTGGAACAACAGGTCTCTGTGATACAGGGATCAAGAGGGGAAATAATGTTAAGATGCTTGACTGACATATGGATATTGGTTTCCCTTGCCTACTATTGTATAAATAGATGAGTGGAATAGAAAGGAATATCATGAAACGTGATTACTTACAGAAAGCTTGTAAGCCCATCTTCAGCATATAAGTTATTGTTGTTGTTGTTAGGTGCCATAGAGTTGGTACCAACCCACAGCGACACCATGCACAGCAGAACAAAACATTCACTGCCTGATCTTGGGTCAACCTCACCACTGTTGCCACACTTGAGTCCATCGATGTTGTCACTTGGCTAATTCATTTCATTGGGGGTCTTCCTCTTTTTCTCTGACCCTCCACCTTACCAAACATGATATCGTTCTCCAGTGACTGGTCCCTGTTGGAAGCCAGCTCCGACACTCTTATTTGGGGGTCCTAGAGGGAGGTATGACGTCGGCGAAGAATGAAGCTCA
>NW_006408557.1:1168771-1194126 GCF_000296735.1 Chrysochloris asiatica
CTGTTCCACAGTCTGCCCCTGGCCTTGTTTTCACTGATGATATGGAGCTTTCCCATTGTCTTTTTCTGCAGATGTAGTCAATTTGATTTCTACGTATTCCATCTGGTGAGGTTCATGTGTATAGTCATCTCTTATGATGTCTAAAAAAGGTATTTGAAATGAACAAATTATTGCTTTTACAGAATTCTATCATGCGTTCTCCAGCATCATTTCTATCACCAAGGCCATATTTTCCAACCATGATTCTTCCTCTTAGCTCCCAGCCTTTGCATTCCAATCACCAGTAATGATCATTACATCTTGATTGCATGTTTGATCACAATTTCAGATTGAAGAAGTTGGTAGAATTCTTCTATTTCATCCTCACTGGCTTTAGTGGTTGATGTATAAATTAAATAATAGTGGTATTAACTGGGCTTCCCTGTAGGCACATGGATATTATCCTATCACAGATAGTGTTGTACCTCATGACAGATCTGGATATGTTCTTTTTTGACAATGAATGCAACACCATTCCTCTTCAATTTGCCATTGCCGGCATGGTAAACTATGTGGTTGTCAGATTCAAAATGGCCAATATCTGTCCATATCAGCTCACTAATGCCTTATTGGAATACATAAAAGGGGTTTGAGAACTTGGCCAGTGAAACAGCCCTCTTGTGGAGTCTTTGCAGTGTATAGGACCTTAGGTGGAATCCTGAACCCCATCCAGAACCTTCTGAGGTGGGACATTTCCACTTGAAAGGACAAGCAGACAATCCTAGAATAGCTAGAGTGACAGAAGATACATCTTCAAAGAAAGTTCAGCAGAAAAAATCCAAAACATAAATGGCAGTGTGATTGGATACTATAAGAATAAGCAAGTTGTTCGCCGGGGAGCCAGTAAGGGAAGCAATCAAGTCCCTTCAGGACAAACCCTCCTCTAAGACTGAAACTCAAAGGGAACACATGAGTAGTCATGTAAGCTTGCTGGTAACCATGTTGGTCTACTGGTGAGTGGAAGAGGGGGAAAGGCAACAATGAAGAAATGGGCTGAGTTCAACCATATTCTATAGACTCTTTTTTTTTTTTAATGTTTTATTATGAATTATATGATAGTTTACATGGAAGAACTTTAGTTTTACATTCATTCCATCGTATATCATCTCACTGCCATGTTTCCAATCCCCTCCATGCATCATCAACCACCCAAAGGGTATATCCCAGAAACCCGCCCCCTACACTTCCCCCTCCTTCCCCCAGTTTTCGGCCCACAGTCCCTTTCCCTCTCTGGGTCCAAAGTCCCAGTCACGTCATCATCTCTGTCTCTATCTCAGGTATCTCTGTTTCTCTGGGTAGGGTCCCGCTCTCGGCTCTTCTCCATTGATGGTGCCAGAGGTCTCCGCTCCTATCCTGGAGAATTAATCACTCCCTTCCTTGTTACAAAACTTCTACCTTTGCATTTCCAACCCTCATAGTCTGTCCTGATAAGCGTTATTCACTACAGTATCACGAGTTACCTATCTGTATCTCCTTTCATCAGCTCTGCCCAGACAGATTGAATAGTACCTACTAGAGATTCTGCCTTCCGTCATGCTCCCTAGCACCAGGTTCCCTCTTGAAAGCTTGTAAGCCAGTCACTTCTTGCCTTTGTAGTCTCCCCCTCCCCATTTGAGTATCCAATGTCCAAGCTGCCCTTCTCCGTCCACTCTGTGTGTGGGGGTGTGTGTGAATGTTTCTTTCTGTGAGGATTTGTTCCTTCTTTTGAGTCGCTGCTCCATAGGTATAGGTCAAGTTCATCAGACCGTATCAGCTCACTCTTTTTTTTCTTTTTCCCCTCCTCTTTCCTCTCCTGGTTGAACTCTGATCATCCAGGCATCTGGTCCAGGTCACGTGGGTATCATCTGTAAGTGTGGGCACTCCTGTGCATATGTCCTCTCTTCCCATCAGCAGGTAGCTCCACTTTCCTCTCCAGTCCTCCATGGCCACGCCACTGACTCAGGGCCCAAGAGTCCCCAGGCCTTTTAACACTGCTTGCCAATCAGGTCCCCAACTGGGTCCAAAGAAGTCCACTGAACATTGTAGGGCTTAGCTTGCCACTTCATTGCTGCTTTTACCCCACTTCCCCCCATCGGTGATGTGTGTGGTCACCAATCAGAGCGTGCATTTCCGTTGAGTCGTAGTCTTGGAAGGGGGTTTGCGTTGAGAGGACCTGGCCACTTGCCTTGATGTTTCCTAGGGATCTATAGACTCTTGTTGAAATGGAGATGAGAGAGAAAAGAGGAAGGGCTGGTTGGTTCAAAGTGTGGTGAGACCTGGGGACTCCTGAGTCCATGAACAAGGACATAGCCCTGGAGGCTAGAGCTGAGAGCGAAGCATCCAGCTGATATGAAGTGAGGTGAGACTCACAAGAACACCCAAACTTGCAGATAGTACCCATTTGATCTAGCCTCGATGGCTTGATAATCAGAACTCGATTAGAGGAAGATTAAAAAAGAAAATTTTGATAAAGGAAAAGAGTATAAATTGCTACAATTTGATGACCTTGACCTATTCTTATGGATATAGTAGCTTAAAATACCAATTGAGTGGGAAGGAATCTTCACATCAAATATCAAACATATTCCCTCTATATACAGAGTAGATAGGGAAAGGCAACTTTGACATTGGCTACCTAAACTGAGGGGATGATAAAGTTATGAAGTGACTGGCTTACAAGGTTCCAAGAGGGAGTTTAGTTTCAGAGTGTGCGGAGGGAATGTAGAGTTCCCTCTGAATAGTTTTCATTTTGTCTGGATGGTTCTGGTGAAAAGAAATGATGATAAGATTCTTATAATTCTGTAGTGAGTAATTGTTATCTTGACTAATTGCGACTGTCACAACTGTAAAGGTAGAAGTTTTGTTATAAAAATAGGGGAGTAGTTAATCTTACAATACAGAAACAGAGGACCCTAGGACCATCAAGGGAGAAGAACACAAGCAGAAGGTGAGAACTTATCCAGAGAAGCAGGGGCACCAGAGATGGAGGCAGAGATGGGGACATGGAGAGAGGGAGTAGCTGAGGACTCCGGACTCATGGAAAGAGAAGGACTGGGTGCTGGCAACCAGGAGGCAGGCTTGCAGAATGTGCCCTTTGGTTGTTTAAATTATTATACATTCCTGATTGTTTATGTGTACACCACCCACCCACCCCCCCCCCCCCAAAAAAAAAAACAGAGGGAATGGAGGCAAATACTGTTGCATGATGATTCATGGAGGAGATTGTAATCATTGCAATGAAATGATGGTGTAAAGCCGATGTTCTCCCGATGTTCTCCCATGTAAACTATCACTCAGTTCACAATAAAAATTAAAAACATAATGCATATAAATTTTAGATGATAGTGAATGATGTTTCTAGTTGTTGAGGGACCTATATGGAGAGAGTGGGTCTGGGAAAAGCATAAGCATGAATCTATAGTGGACTTGAAGTGTGAAACTGTTTGCATTGTTAAGGCCTACCAGAGGGTTTCTACTACAGAAGAAGTACTAGAAATAACATAGAATCACTAAAAGGTTATTTGCCAGGTTATCTATTATTGGGCATTTCAGTGCTGGTCCAATGGTTACATGAATAGACTAGCTACAGTGACAAAAGTAGCCTCCATGACTGGGCTCCTGCTTACCAAGGCTGTCATAGCTACAGTTATTGAATGTTTAACCCGCCAGTAATAACAAAAAACACTGATATGACACCAATCCACTATAGAAACAGTCACTGGGAGACAAATGGATAATATTAGATCTCTGTAACTGTGCTTATTTTGACTGGGATTCACACATATTCCAGGTATGGCTTTACTTTTCCTGCCTCCTGCTACCCATCTAACATTATACAAAAGCTTCAAAAGGTATGCCATTCCAGCATAGTATATTGCATAACATTTTCGTAGACACACATTACAGCAAAGGAGGTGCTGGAGTGGGCATATGTCCATAGGATCCCATGCACCCTGTTAATACCACACCACCTGATAAACCCATTGAAATGACCTTTTGAAGGTGATGGGGATGATGCTTAAAAGGAACTATATTGGAGATAGTTTCCAATGAGGATGGGGCACCAACTTTATGAATAGAATGTACACCCTAAACCATTCTATAGTATAGTGCTATATCCCTAATTACAAAATATATAAATCCAAGAGCAAAGGGAATAGAAATAGACCATGATCACCATCTTTCCAAGTGACCCATTCCCATATATTTAGAGTCTGTTTAGAAGTCCTTGTTTCTGTAGGGCCAAGACTTTCACCAGAAAGTATAGTAAGACTCCTATTAAATTTAAAGGCATAAATGCTATCTGCTCACATCATGTTTTCATGCCAAGAGATCAGTCACCATAGTGACAAGGATAGCCAACCCTATCATCAAGCAGAAACACAGGACAATGGGAAAGAGAATGAATATATTAGGTATCCAGTTGAACCTCTTGAGTTCTGCTTAGTATACCTCTGCTCAAATGCAGACGTAAAGCAGTCATGACCCAAAGGAGATGATGTTACCCCATCAGGTAAATCACATGAACTAGGAGAAGTTCTAGTCAATTATGAAGGGAACAGAAAATGGTTACTAGAGAAGGACAACAGCAAATATCATTTGCTGGCTTGAGACCACTTGTTATAGGGGCAAGTTTTGTCCCACTTAACAAATTTCTCCAGGAAAAGAGACAAATCAGAATCCTGAAGGACCTGACACCAGATAATGAGGAATTATTATATGAAGTCAGTGAATCTCAGTGGTCCAAGAGATGAACCAAAATGGATACTGCTATGTACCACTAAGATACCCCTTCAGAAACATGTCATTCATTTCCACCACTGCTGGGAGTGTTGACTACTGAAGATTTAAAATGTAATCTTCTCTATGGGAATTGGCCTCTGCTGAAAGGAACTTTTTTGTCCAGGTCATGACCCCTTACCAGAAGTGTTGTTGTTATTAAGTGCCATCGAGTCGGTTCCGACCCATAGTGACCCTGTACAGGGTTTCCAAGGGTGTAAATCTTTACGGGAGTAGAAAGCCTCATCTTTCTCCTACGGAGCGGCTGGTAGTTTCGAACCACTGACCTTAAGGTTCGCAGCCCAATTCGTAACCACTACGCTACCAGAGCTCCATGACCCCTTACCAGAAGTAGCCCACATCTAATAACTGATTGATGCAGAGGTACAAAAGTACAGCACCACTGTATCAATGGAGAACAAATCTAAAGGTTTATCTCATCTTCAGGGGTCTCCATAGGAGAAGGTGATGTCTCTATTGAAGCTGCACATCAGTTCCAGTCCACTTTTTTGCTCTCTCACTCATTTACAGGTAGTGTTCCAGAGCACACTCAGCAAACTTCATGCACACAAATTTCTGTCTCACATTCTGGTTTGGGGAGAACAGAATATAGGCCCTTGTCCCCAGTACCAAAACAAAACTTGCTAATATAATTAAACAATAGAATATTAGCAAATTTTCTGTATTTGTATACAAAAAATATTCTTAAGCATTCTTCTTAAATGTTTTTAACTTTAATGCTTATTTCTTTTATTCAATCTCACTGAATCAACAATTACAGAGTGCCTGTTATGTATTAGGCACTGTGCCAGGTGTCGGATTCAATGGCAAAAAATGGAAGTTTCCTGACCTGATGGTTGAATGAGAGAAGCTGTTAGATAAATAGACAATTGAAATATACTATGATTAATAGGGAGTCGTGGTGTGGCACTGTAGGATAAGCACTGTACAGCTAATCAAAAAGTTGGCAGTTCATACCTACGAGCTGCTCCTTAGAAACCTTACACAGGGTCTCACTATGAGTTGAACCAACTCAATGGCACATATCAACAACAAGGACTAATTAAGCATGCTGGGGGAGACCAGTAGTGGGATATCAAATTTAGGTTCTGAGCAGGACAACAGATGGGTGTTGATTGTGGCTCCAAGAAAAATGGAATCCTTGACAACTTCAGTCTCTTCTCCATTTATCATGATGTTGCTTAAGGGTTCAGTT
This sequence comes from Chrysochloris asiatica, assembly GCF_000296735.1. Classification (NCBI taxonomy): domain Eukaryota; kingdom Metazoa; phylum Chordata; class Mammalia; order Afrosoricida; family Chrysochloridae; genus Chrysochloris; species Chrysochloris asiatica. Next base: position 1,174,785 of record NW_006408557.1, read on the forward strand.
TTGAGGATTTTTGTTTTCTTTATATTGAGGTATAATTAATATTGAAAACTGTAGTCTTAGATCTTCTTCACATACTTAAATAAGTCCTCTTCAGTTACAGAATTCCACATCTTCTGAATCTGGCTTGAATTTCTGGCAATTCCCCGTTGATGTAGTGCTGTAGAGACTTTTGAATTATCTTCAACAAAATCTTATTTGTGCGTGATAATAATAATATTGTTTGGTTTGTACAATAAAAAATTGGGACAGAATGAAATGTTTTACAGTTGAACATTAGAGATATTAGGATTGATCAGGAAATAGAAAGAGTGGATTGGGTTCTTCAGGACAGAAAAAAAAATTTGACTAGAATAAGTTCCTAGGCTCGAGAAATAAAACAACCCATCTTTGTAATATGACCCTTCCTTCAACCTGTGCAGATATTACACCGTAAGAACACTGGAGAGAGGGAGTCAGAGGATAAAAAACACTTAATTATGCTCATGAGAAACCTGTACAGAGACTAAGAAGCAGCAGTTGTAAGAACAAAACAAGAGGTTACTGAATGATCTAAAATCAGGAAAAGTGTACGCCAGCATTGTATTCTTTCACCATACTTATTCAATCTGTATGGTAAACAAATAATCCAAGAAGTTTGATTATATGAAGAAGAATGTGGCATTAGAATTGAAGAAAGACTCATTAACAACCTGTGACATTCATAAGAACAACCCTGCTTGCTAGAAGCAAAAAGGACTTAAAATACTTTTGTAGGAAGATCAAAGACTACAGGCTTCGGTGACTATATGAGTTAGTCACTATATACCACTCCCATAATCTGTTCCTAAGGAAGGCTATCTTATTTCCAAAAAGGTTTTCTTTTCACTTCCAACCTATCCCTTCTCTTTGAATGTATTCTGTTCTTTATCTAAATGATTTTACTTATCCTTAACGTTTAGATCAGACATTTCTTACAGAAAGCCTCTATTGTCCTGCTCAGCAATCTAAACTAGATAGCCCACATTTGGTATTCCACTGCATGTTGCTTTTGATACGTGCCATCAAGCTGGTTCAACTCATAGCGACCGTGTTTAGGGTTTCTGAGGAGTGGCTGGCGGTTTTGAATTGCCAACCTTTGGATAAGCAGCCCAGTGCTTATCCTACAGTGCCACATCATGACTCCCTATTAATCATAGTGTATTTCAATTGTCTATTATCTAACAGCTTCTCCCATTCAACCTTCAGGTCAAGAATCTTCTATTATTTGCCACTGAATCCTGAACACCTGGCACAGTGCCTAATACATATCAGGCAACCTTTAATTGTTGATTCAATGAGAATGAATAAAAGAAATAGGCCTCAAAGCTAAAAACATATAAGAGGAATGCTTAAGAATATTTTTGATCACCTCAAAGACACGTCAAAACTGGAAAATGAATAAGGAAGACTACAGAAGAATGGGTAGCTTTGACTTATGGTGTTGGCCAAGAATACTGAATATACCACGGGCTGCCAGAAGAGAGCTCTGGTAGCGTAGTGGTTACGAATCGGGCTGCGAACCTTAAGATCAGCAGTTCGAAACTACCAGCCGCTCCGCGGGAGAAAGATGAGGCTTTCTACTCCCGTAAGGATTTACACCCTCGGAAACCCTGTACAGGGTCGCTATGGGTCGGAACCGACTCGACGGCACTTAACAACAACAATAGCCAGAAGAGCAAATGAATTTATCTTGGAGGAAGTATGACAGAATGCTCCTTAGAAGTGAGAGTGTTCTCATGTATTTTGGATATGTTTTCAAGAGGGATCAGTTTCTGGAAAGAGGCATCATGTTTGATAGAGTAGAGGGTAAGCAACAAGTAGGAAGACCCTAAAGAAGATAAAATGACACAATGGATGCTATAAGGATAATTGTGCAGATGGTACAGGACCAGGCAGTGTTTTGTTTTGTTGTATAAAAGGTTGCTATGTGTTAGCACTAACTTGAAGTCACCTCACAATAATATCATAGCATTAACTTTGATCAAATTCTTATCATGTGCCAAATTCTTTATATATATTAACCCTTTAAGACTCACTGCAATCTTACGTGGTGGCACTAGTCTCATCTCCTTCTTGATAGGTGAGAAAACAGACTGGAGTAGGTTCAGTAACTTGTTTGAGATCTCATGACTAGAAAGTGCAGGAGTGGAGTTGGAGTCTCAACAGATAGGATCTTGAGCCCACTTTCTTTATGGCTAGGATTTTGTTGAGAATTTTTCATCTATGTTTTCATAAGGGATATTGGTCTATAATTTTCTTTCTTAGTGATATCCTTCCCTAGTTTTGGTATGAGGGTTATGCTTGCTTCATAAAATGTATTAGGAAGTTTTACATCCCCTTCTGTATTCTGGAATAATTTGAGTAGAATTGGTGATAGCTCTTCCCTGAATGGTAAAACTCACCAGTGAAGCCATCCAGACTTGGAAATTTTTGGTTTGGAGTTTGTTGATGACCTGGTCAGTTTCTTCCTTTGTTATAGGGCTGCTCAAGTTTTCTACTTCACTCTGTATAACTTTAGGTAGGACGTGCTTTTCTAAAAATGTATCCATCTGCTCTATCTTTTCAAGTTTGTTGGAATACAATGCTTCATAATACTCTGTTTTTATCCTTTTTATTTCTATTTGTTCTGTTGTGACATCACCCATGTGGTTTCTTAAGCATGTTATTTGTGTCTTCTCCCTCTATTCTTTTGTTAGGTTTGCCAATGGTTTGTCGATTTTATTGATTCTTTCAAAGAACCAGCTTCTTGTCCTGTTGATTCTTTCTGTAGTTTTTCTGTTTTCTATCTGGCTTACTTCTGCTCTAAACTTTATTATTTCCTTTTTTCTGTTGACTGTAGGTTTATTTTGCTGGTCTGCAGTTGTTGGAGATGTTGTGTTAATGTGCTGATTTGGGTTCTTTCTTCTTTTTGGATGTATGTGCATTTATTGCAAGAAATTGTCCTCTCAGCACTACTTTTGCTGTGTCCCAAAGATTTTGGTATGTTGTTTTCATTCTCATTTGTTTCTAGGAAATTTTTTAATTCAAGTTTTATTTCTATTACTACCCAGTAGCTTTTAAGCAGGGCGTTATTCCGTTTCCATGTATTTGACTTTATTTCCTTGGTCTTCCTATTGTTGATTTCTGCTTTTATAGCATTGTAGTCTGAGAAGATGCTTCGTAGTTTTTTTGTTTGCTTTGTAGTATTTTGATGTTTGTAAATTTATGAAGGCTTGTTTTGTGGCCTAACACAAGGTCTATTCTGGACAATGATCTATGTGCACTGGAAAAGAATGTGTATTGTGCTATTGTTGGGTTGAATGCTCTGGATACATTTATGAGGTCAATTTGGCTGATTGTGTTGTTTAGTTCCTCTTTAGTTTGTCTTTGTGGAATTTCTTTCTGATAGTTCTATCCTTTTTCAAAAGTGTTGTATTAAATCTCCCACTATTATTGAAGATTTATCTATTTCTTTGTGTTGTATGTCTTCCTGTGCTGAGTTCATGTTTTTTGTGTTCTTTCTTGTCAGTTTCTTCATAGATTTAATGTTTCCATGTTCTTCTTGGATTTTCATTTTCTTGGTATGTTGGGAAGTATTAATTGTCTTAGAGAGGTTACCTTGTATTCTTTTAACTTTTTCCTCCATTTAAAATAGTCTATTTTATCGTATAATCTACCTGACATCTTCACCACCTGGATCTCTGTTCATATGTTTTTACCTTCTTTCATACTGTAATTGTTTTGATCATAGACTGACCTCCCAAATCCTCTGAATTTATTCTTAGAGTTTTGTTCTGTTCTGGACTCTTCCATTTGTCGACTGTGTTCTGGGTGGTGCTGCCACGTGTGTCAGTCTCTGGTTGTTGTCTGTTCTGGGGTTGGCTTTGGTAAAATCACTTTGCTTCTGTTTATCCTAGAATGTTTTTATTACACCGACATATTTGATTGACAGCTTTGCTGGGTAGACAATTCTTGTTCAGCAATTTTTCTTTCAGGGTTATATATGACTCCCCATTACATGATTTTTGCTAAGAGATCAGAGCTTAATCTAATTTGCTTGCCTTTGTATGTAACATTTCTCTTTTCCCTACCTGCTTTCAGGATTCGCTCCTTGTCTTTGATTTTGGAAAGCTAATCATGATGTCTTGGTGATTTTCTTTTAGGTTCGCTCCTTGTCTTTGATTTTGGAAAGCTAATCATGATGTCTTGGTGATTTTCTTTTAGGTTCGCTCCTTGTCTTTGATTTTGGAAAGCTAATCATGATGTCTTGGTGATTTTCCTTTTAGGTTCGCTCCTTGTCTTTGATTTTGGAAAGCTAATCATGATGTCTTGGTGATTTTCTTTTAGGTTCCCTCCTTGTCTTTGATTTTGGAAAGCTAATTATGATGTCTTGGTGATTTTCTTTTCTTTTAGATAAGCATGAAAGAAGATCAACTAACACCAGGTGTCATTCGTGGTGTTAGTTGATCTTCTTTCATGCTTATCTTTTCAGGATATTAGGGAAATTTTCTTCCAGGAGCTCTTCAAGTATCTCCTCTGTGGACTTGTGTGATTCTTCCTGCTCCAGAATGCCAATAATTCTTAAGTTATTCTTCTTTACTTTGTCCAAGATGAATCCTAGACTTTTTTCAGATTTGTTTTATCCTTTTTTCTACTGGAACTTCTATCTTATCAATATTGAGAGATTTGTCTTCCAGCTCACTAGTTCTGGCTTCCATCTCTTCAATTCTACTCCTTTGCCCTTTCAGTGTATTGTTTATTTCTGATATTTTATTATTAATCATTTGGACATCTTTTTGTAGGTTTTGAATTGATCCCAATGCTGTATCTATCTTATTTGATTGTTCCTGTAGCACTTTCCTGACTTCTTCCTTATTTTTATCAAACCCTCTGTGGAGTGTTTGGATGTATCTCAGTATCATTTTCCTGAATTCCTTTTCAGGTATTTCCAGTCTGCCCTCCTTCCAATGTAATGTCAAGGTCTACCTCCTGCTCATTTGTCTCAGTCACTCTGTCTTGTTTTTGGACATGTGCCAATATGGTCAGCTGTTTCTTAGGAATCTTTAATAGTTAGGTTCATTTCAATAATTCAATAATACAGATGAATGTATGTTGATGGAGTAAGAAAACCAAAAGGGAAGACCATGCTCAGAATTTCTAAAGTTGGGGGAACTGAAGCAAAAATTCAAGCTTCAACTTTCATTATTGAAGGATTGTCTGGGAAATTATTGGATGATGCAGAAAACATGAAAATAAGATTGAAGGAATACACAGAGTCACTGTACCAAAATCAATGGTTGACATTCAACCATTTTAAGAGGTAGCCTATGGTCAAGAGTCCATAACACTGAAGGAAGAAGTCCAAGGTGCAATGAAGGAATTGGTGAAGAACAAGGTACCAGGAATTGATGGAATAAAAATTGAAATCTTTAAAGAAAGTGAGGCAGCACTTCAACCACTCACTCATCTATTCCAAGAAATTTGGAAGACAACTATCTGGCTAAATGATTGGAAGAGATCCATATTTGTGCTCATTCCAAAGAGAGGTGACCCAATAGAATGAGGAAATCATTGGACAATATCTTTGATATCCTATGCAAGTAAAGTTTTACTAAAAGTAATACAGAAACCACTACAATCATACATTGGCAGAGAACTTCCAGAGGTTCAAGCCAAATTCAGAAGAGGCTGTGGAACAAGGGATATCATTGCTAAAGACTGATGGATCTTGGCTGAAAGCAGAGAACATCAGAAAGATGTTTACCTGTGCTTTGTTGACTTTGATTGTGTGTATCATGACAGTCTATGGACAACATTGTGAAGTATGAGTATTCCGGAACACTTAGTTGTGCTCATGAAGCATCTGTACATAGACCAAGAGGCAGTTGTTCAAACAGATTATGGGAACATTGAATGGTTTAAAATTAAGAAAGGTGTGTGACAGGGTTGTATTCTTTCGCCATATGTATTCAACCTGTATGCTGAGCAAATAATCTGAGAAGCTGGGTTCTATGAAGAAAAATGTGGCATCAGGATTGGAGAAAGACTCAGTAACAACTTCGATATGCATATAATACAAGCTTGCTTGCTGAAAGTGAAGAGGACTTAAAATATTTACTGATGAATATCAAAAAGCACAGCCTTCAGTATGGATTACATTTCAATGTCAAGTAAACAAAAATCCTCACCACTGGACCAATAAACAACATTCTTATCAATGGAGTAAAGATTGATGTTGCCAAGGACTTCATTTTTCTTGGATCAACTATCAACATTCACAGAAGCAGCAGTCAAGAAATCAAACAACATACTGAATTAGGCAAATCTGCTGCACAAGACCTTTTGAAAGTGTTGAAGAGTAAAGATGTCAGCTTGAGAATTAAGATGCACCTGACCCAAGCCATGGCATATTCAATAACCTCATATGCATGTGAAAGCTGGACAGTGAATAATGAAGACCGTAGAAGAATTGATGTTTTTGAGTTATGGTGTTGGAGGAGAATATTGAAAGTGCCATTGGTTGCCAAAAGAACCAACAGTTCTGTGTTGGAAGAAGTGCAACAGTTCTGTGTTGGAAGAAGTGTAGGCCACAATGGCCAAACGTTGTCTCTCATATTTTGGACATATTTTCAGGAGGGACCATTTGCTGGAGAAGAATATCATTTTTAGTAAGGTGGACGGTCAGGGAAAAACAGGAAAAGCCCCAACGAGATGGCTTGGCAAAATGGCAGCATCAATGGGCTCAAAGTGTGGCAACAGTAGTCAGGTTGGCCCAGGTTTGTTCTGTTGTGCATAGGGTTGCTGTGAGTAGGTACTGACTCAATGGCAACTAACAACAACAACATGTTGATGTTTTATTATGTTTTCTGATTTTCTCCAGGTAGATGTGAACAGGAGGTGGACTTCCCTTTTCACTTTTTTATGACTCAACTCAGACTAACTGTAGCAGGTGTTGCTGCCTCTCTGGTGTATAGCAACTGGTATTGGCTTTTGCTTGGATGGGGGGATTTTATAGAGTTTGATTATAGTTTGATTATGACTGCAATTTCTGCCTTTTATTGGGTAATATCAGGAGAGAAAGAACCCCCTCAAGGTAAAAAGGGGACTAAGAAAAAAAAACAGCAACAGAAAAAAACAAACAAAAAACCAGATTGGATACTATAGTCTATAATCATAGAAAAGAGAAAAGGAAAAAAAAAAAAATCTATAGGAAAATATGAGTATGTTTAAAGTCCCTCCTTGGCTTCCTGCCTTCAAGGCCACCTGAGAAATTTCAAGATGTCACTGTTGGTCCTTATGACTTAACTCAGGATTTAATTTTCGGGCTCTTTCCGTTTTAGCCTGTCTCACTCCCACTCTATAACCACCATTCATGCCTTTTTCCTAGTGATTAGTAATTCAGGACCAGATGTACAATTTTGCGCTGCCATCTGGCATTAAGCAATGGCTTTTCCCTTTTTAAGGAGCTCTGGTAGCACAGTGGTTAAGAATTGGGCTGCGAATGGCAAGATCAGCAGTTGGAATCCACCAGCTGCTCCGCGGGAAAAAGATGAGGCGTTCTGCTCCAGTAAAGATTTGCAGCCTCGGAAACCCTGTGCAGGGTGCTATGAGTCTGAACTGAATCCACGACACACAGCCTTTCCCTTTTTAGTCTGCTGAGCAGATCTGTGCGCGTGCGTAGTAGGACCCTGGGGGAGTGTCCACTCACACAGGCACCCCTTCTAGTTACCAGAGTGGAGGTGCATAGACAGCAAGAGACCAGGGAACAGAGAGAAAGAAAAGAATGTCCACACCTTTATCTCCGTGGATGGGCCAGCCGTCTGCCATGTGAGTGAGCCCTTGCTGTGATCCTTCACCCAATTCATCATGCCCAAGATGGTTGCTCTAAAAGCCGCTGGCATCAGCTAATCAGAAAATATAAGTCTTCTTGCTTCCGCTACAAGTTCCACTGGCTGTAAGACTTCAAACTTTCTAAATATCCCTTTATATATAGTTCAAAGTTCTGATACCATCCCCTGAACCTGCTTTATCTGGTATTCTGTGTTATTGCTGGCAGCGGTCTGCACCTTAGTTCCCTCTAATCCGCCATTAAGCTCCGCCTCCTTGAGCCCACTCTCGTAACCATTGTGTTTCCCTGCATTTCGATAGTGTGAACTTTAAAAATAACATGAGATAGTCCATGTACGCCAAAGTGCAATTCGGGTATTTGGACAAGAGTGGAGAAAAAGGAAAAAAAGGACAAATTCTTCACAGGTGGATGAGATTAAATGAGCCCAGGCGTATCTACACAGATGTCTAAAATTTAGATTCCAAAAGGAGTCTTTTATTTATGTATGTTGTTTTTGTTGTTAAGCACCATTAAGTCGGTTCCAACTCATAGAAACCCAGTATAGGGTTTCCGAGGAGCAGCTGGTGAGTTTGAACCACTGACTTTATAATTCAAACTGACTTTGCAGTCTTGCGCTTATCCTACAGTACTACATCAGGATATTATGCTTAAACTTGTTGCACAGGAGGGGGATAAAATTTGATCTAATCTTATAGCACTTAACCACCACAACAACACATTTTTTGAATCCTAGTGTAGGCTATAGGATGGGCACTGGACTGCTGACCACACAGTCACACACCAAACACACCAACTGCTCCTCGGGAACCCTATGCAGGATCACTATGAGTTGGAGCTGACTAGACAGCGCTTAACAACAACAAACTTTGAGAAGTCCTGGTGTGGTACTGTAGGATAAGCAATGGACTGAATATCACAAGGTTGGCAGTTCAAACATACCAGCCACTGCTTGGAACCCCTATACAAAGTTGCTATGAGTTGGAACTGAGTCCACAGCACTTAACAACAACAAACGTGTTTGAAACCTCAGGAAGTAGGTTCCAGAGCCTGAAAAATCAGTGAAATTAATTAAAATTAACAATTGTTTTCTTAAAATTTTATGTAATTCTTAGCAATGATTTAGGCTTTCTAAATAACATAAATTATGTATGCATATTGCTTCTAATTATGATGGTTTTTTTCCTCTAGATTATTGAAGTTTTACACAGTAGGATTTTAATTAGTTCACTTGGCCTTCATGCTTAGTATTTGAGTAGAATTATGCCCATCATCAAGACAATAAATTCAGTTAAGCTAAAAAACATTAAGGCTGAAAAAGTATTGTTACGTATGTTGGAGAAAAGTTCATATTGGTTTTTCTCTATTTACAAATTCTAAGAAATGATTTATAGCTGTTTAATTGAATCCTGTAATTTTAAATGTTGTTGTTATGTGCCGTGGAGTTTGTTCTGACTCATAGCGACCATGTACAGTGTTTCCGAGGCTGTTGATTTTTATGGGAGCAGAAAGCCTCATCTTTCTCCCTCGGAACAGCTGGTAATTTTGAACTACTGACCCTGAAGTTAGCAGCCCGATTCGTAACTACTACACTACCAGAGGCCCTTATAATTTTAAATACTTTCCCTTATATATAGCTCTCTCTCACTCTCTCTTTTTTTTTTTTTTCTTAACATTTGTCCACTTAGTAAAATTTTTCTTACGAAATAATCGTTGTGGAGTCTTCTACCTCTTGTGTGTCTCTTGAGATTTGTCTTGCACATTTCTTTTTGTATCTCATGCTCTCCATTCTCATTTAGTATTGGTCCCGTAAAAATAGAAAGAGCTCTTCGCAGGCTTCCAGCAATCTCTCAATCACTCATTGACTTGGAACTTTAATTTCCAAACTGGCTTTTCCTGAGATGCAAATATCTTACTTATTGCTTTCATTTAAGATGAAGTGATTCAGATAAAGTGAATGCTGATTTAATGTTAATCTAACTGAAACTCAGAAAAACAGGTAAAATGACCATATTGGATTATGAGTGATATTACTTCCTTTGCTAAGAAAGGCCATTCAAAATCTGATTGAACAGATTTTAGATTGAGGATTTTAGAATAAAAGCAGTATTTAATTTTCCTTAACGTATTTAGATTTTTATTTCAGTATTGATTTATAGCGTAGTGGTTACGAATCGGGCTGCGAACCGCAAGGTCAACAGTTCGAAACTGCCAGCTGTTCCGAGGGAGAAAGATGAGGCTTTCTGCTCCCGTAAAGATTTACAGCCTCGGAAACCCTGTACAGGGTCGCTATGGGTCGGAACTGACTCCACGGCACATAACAACAACAACAACATTGATTTTTAGGGACTAAAGTTAAACACAGTTAAAAAAAAATAGTAAGAAATGTATAATAAGAAATCTTGTTTCTTCTTAAATTTATTTGATTCTATGGTTGGAGAGCTAAAAACTATATATATAATTCATGAAGAAAACAGATATTTGGGAAGTATGCCTAGCTTATTTTCTTAAGTACATGATTATAATAATCCTTTCTCCCCCTTTCCTAAATCTGTGTTTTTATTTTTGTTGTTTATATTATTATTGATAATGTCTAATCCCAATATGTATTTGTTTAAAAGTAGAATAAAAAACAAAAGGAAATTATTTAAAGGCTTTTTAAGGAACTGTTTCCTTAACTCCCAAGAATTGCATTTATATTTGTAATTGTCTTAGTTTCCTTTGTTTGCTGTAACAAGTTACCACAATTTTTTGGCTTTAAAAACAATAAACATTCTAGCACAGTTGTAGAGAGAAGTCTGAAATCAGCATGCCTTGAGGGAAATCAAGGTCTCCTTCTAAAACATTTCTTATTTAATCTCTTCCAGTTTTTGCTGGCAACCTGCATATCTTGACTTGCAAATGCACCACTCCAATCTCTGTGTGCATGGTCACATGGCCTTCTCTTCTACCTTTGTCAGTTTTCCCTTGTATCTCTCTTATAAGGACACCTATGATTGTAATTAATGTCTGCCTGATTGTTGTTATTACATGCTGTCGGGTTGGGTCTGATTCATAGCAACCCTGTGCAAAATAGAATGAAGCATTGCCTAGTCATCCTCTCAGTTGTTTTAATTGTTTGAGCCCATTGTTGCTACCAATATGTCAATCCATCTTGTTAGGGGGTCTTCCTCTTTTTAACTGACCCTATATTTTATCAAGAATAATGTCCTTCTTTAGGGATTGATCCCCCTTGACAACATCCCAAAAGAACAAGAGATGAAGTCTCACCATACAGCATTCTGGCTGTACTTTTCTAACATAGGTTTGTTTGTTCTTCTGGTAGTTCATTGTACGTTCAATATTCTTCACCAACCACATGATTCAAATAATCATTCTGTGGTATTCGTTATTCATTTTCCAACTTTTATATGCATATGAGGCAATTGAAAATATCATGACTTGAGTCATGGGCACTTTAGTCCTCAAAGTGACATCTTTGCTCTTTAACAGTTTAAAGAGATCTTTTACAACAGATTTGCCTGATGGAATATGTCTTTAATTTCATGACTGCTGCTTCCATGAGTGATGATTATGGATCCAAGCAAATTGAAACCTTTGACAACTTCAATCTTTTCTTCATTTGTCATGATATTATTTGTTGGTCCAGTTGGAAGGATTTTTGTTTTCTGTATGTTGAGGTGCACTCTGTATTGAAGGCAATAGTCTTTGACTTCATCAGTAAGTATTTTAAGTTCTCTTAGCTTCCAGCAAGCAAGGTTGTGTCATCTGCATATCTCAGTTTATTAATAAGTCTTCCTCTAATCCTGATGTCATTTTTTTTTTCATATAATCCAGCTTCTTTGATTACTTGCTCAGTATACATATTGAATAAATACCATGAAAATATACAACCCTGATGCATACCTTTTCTAATTTTAAATCATTCAGCATCCCCTTGTTCTGTCCAATGCTTGCTACTTGGTCTACATATAGTTTCCTCATGAACACAAGTAAGTGTTCTGGAATACTCATTCTTCACAATGATATACATAATTTGTTATGATCCACATAGTCTACTGTGTTTGCATAGTCAATAATGCACAAATATTCATCATTCTGGAATTCTCAGCTTTTGATCTGATCTATCTGAAGTCAGCAATGATATTCTCAGTTCCGTGTCCTTTTCTGAAACTGACTTGAATGTCTGGCAGCTCCCAGTCGATGTACTGCTGCAATCCATTTTGAATTATCTTCAGGAAAATTTTACTTGCATATGGTATTGATTATATTGTGCAATCATTTCCACATTCCATTGGGTCATCTTTCTTTGGAATGGGCATACAGATGAATATATTACAATTGGTTGGCCATGTAGCTGTCTTCCAAATTCCTTGGCATAAATAAGTGAGTACCTCCAGCAGTGCATCAGTTTGTGGAAACATTTCAATTTGTCTTCCATGAATTCCTGAAACCTTGTTTTGCACCAGTACCTTCAGAGTTGCTTTGACTTCTTCCTTCAATAAAGTCTTTTCTTGATCAAATGGTATCTCTTTAATATTTTTTGTTTTGTTGTTACAGTGACTCTTTCTTTATTCCTTCCATCTTCTTTTGATGCTTCCTGCATCGTTCAATATTTTGTCCATAGAATTATTTAATATTTCAAGTTGAGGTTTGCTTTTGTCTTCTTTAGTTCTTTCAGCTTTAGAAATGTTGAGCATGTTCTTCCCTTTTGGTTTTCTCACTCCAGGTCTTTGCACATTTCATTATATACAATATTTGACTTTGACTTCTTGAGATGCCCTTTGAAATTTTCTCTTAAATTCTTTTACTTTCTCATTTCTTCCATTCACGTTAGCTTCTCTACTCTCAAGAATAAGTTTCAGAGTATCTTCTGACACACTTTTTTTTTTAAATCATTTCTGTCTTTTTAACAGCCTTTTGCTTTCTTCATGACTGATGTTCTTGATGTTATCCCAACTCTTCTGGTATTCATTTATTAGTGTCTAATACATCAAATATGTTCTTGAGGTGCTCTATGAACTTGGTTAGATATATTCAAGATCATAATTTGACTCTCATAGACTTGTTTTATTTTTTTTTCAGCTTTAGCCTAAACTTGCATATGAGCAGCTGATGATCTGTTCCATAAATTTTCTGCCGTTGGCCTTGTTTTGGCTAGTTACATTGAGCTTCTTCTCTACCATCTCTTCCCACAGATGTAATCAGTTTGATTCTTGTGTATTCCATCTGGTGAGGTCCACATGTTGAGGCACCTTTTAAGTTATTAAAAAGAGGTTTTTGCTTGACAATGACTATGTCATTGGCCTTGCAAAATTATATCATGTGAACCTCAGTATCATTCTATCACCAAGACAATATTCCCCAACTGTTGATCCTGCCTTTTCATTTCCAACATGCCAGTCATCAATAATCAATGCATCTTGACTGCATTTTTGATCAATTTCAGATTGAAGAAGTTGGTAGAATTCTTTAATTTCATCATTACTGGCTTTAGTGGTTGGTAGATAACTTTTAATAAAAGTTTTTATTTTTATAATTTATATTATTTATTATAATAAAAACTTTTAATAAAAGTGGTATTAACTGGTCATCCTTGTGGGTGTATATATATTATCCTATCACAGATAGCATTGTACTTCAAGACAGATCTAGATACGTTCTCTTTGACGATGAGTGCAATGCCATTCCTCTTCAATTTGTCATTCAATGCCAGTATTCCTAGCATATTAAACTATGATGGTCAGATTTAAAATGTCCAATATCAGCCCATTTCAGCCTAGGGTATCAATCTTTATGTGTTCCATTTCATTTTTGATGACTTCCAATTTTCCTAGGTACATAATTTTTACCTTCCACATTCTGATTATTAATGGATGTTTGCATCTGTTTCTTCTAATTTTCAGTTGTGCTTATCAGCACAACTGGAAGCTTTACTGAAACCTGCCCACCATGGATGTCCCTACTGGTACTTAAAATACCAGAGATCTAGCTGGCCAAATCACAGAAACACATAAGGCACCACAGTAGAACAAAATGAAAGAAGAGTGATGGGTTTACCTAAATAGTCTAGGTTAATTTCCCCATCTCAAGATCCTTAACTTGATCACATCTAAAAACAACCTTTTTCCATATAAAGTAACCTTTACAGATTTCCAAATATTAGGACCCAATATAGCTGAAAATTATTATTCAGCTCATTTTAGGAGCTCTGATAGTACAGTGGTGATGCCTTCAGCTGATAACCAGAAGGTTAATGGTTCAAACGTACTAACTGCTCTTTGAGATAAAATGTGGCCATAAGCTTCTGTGAAGATTTATAGCCTTGGAAACCCAGTCTGCTCTGTCCTATAAGGTCTCTACGAGTTGTTATTGTCTAGATAGCAATGTGTTTAAGTTTTTTTGGTTGTTTTTATTTGACCTGTTGCTTTTAAGTGCCATCAAATAAGTTCAACTCATAGTGACTCTGTATAGGTTTTCTCAGGAGCAGCTGGTGGGTTTGAGCCACCGATCTCCCTATTAACAATCCAGTGCTTATCCTACAGCACCACAACAGGACTACAGGATAGTAATATTTATTCATATTTAATATTTTTTCAAAAGGACTTGATGCTAATGAGAAAAGCTGTTTCACTAAACAACTAGGAGTTATTGAAATACAAAATACCTCTCTTCCCCCATCTAGTGATGCATGTATAGTTACTACCCATACATTTCCACCAGGATGGCCTATCTTCACATTAACCATATTCAAATGAATCTCAAAAGTCAATGTTATTATCTTTATCTCTGAGAAAGTAATTCCTCTTCGCTCCTAGTTCATATCACTTATTTGGACTGGCCATACCAGTCATTTCTTACTCTTGCTTCCTTGTTTTGCACATCTGATCTTAAAGAATGTTTCAAGTTCTCACACACTTAAACCTTCATCAGTCAGATAAGCACATTAAGACCATTAAGACCTCTCACACCCAAGATCTTATAATTTAAATGTTGAATGGTTATAACAGCCACCTTACTGGCCATTCAATGTCCAATTTTCATTTTTGCATTCTATGTTACACCCACCAGGTCAATATTTCTAAGATACTACTTTGAGTTTCTAATTTACTTACACAAATATATTATTTGCCTCCCTATTTGGTATGAGCTAAATGTAAACTCATTTGCTTATGTCAGCCTGGCCCGATCTTTTTTTCCAGCTTTGTTTCTGATGCCTACCTCACCTGACCTCATTCTTTGTACACAAGTCCCTGGTATGCATTTTTGCTGTTTCTAAATCTTAGCATCCTCTTTCCAACTGATGATTGGCCTTTTACTTTCAAACTCTAATGACTTTTCAAGACCCATCTGAAAATGGGCCTGAAATAAAGCTTTTCCCTCTCACACTCATAGATAGATAGATAGATAGATAGATAGATAGATAGATAGATAGATAGATAGTTGCCATCTAGTTTACTCCTACATTTTGTAACCCTGTGTACAACAGAAAAATGCTAGCTGGTCCTCCATCATCCTTGAGATTGCTAGAATATTTTTTTGTGGTTTTTTTGAAGTTTTTATTGTGAATTAAGTGATAGTTTACATGGGAGAACATTGGCTTTACATGTATCCTCTCGTATTTCATTTCATTGCAATGATTACAATCCCCTCCATGCATCATCAAACAACCAAAGTGTACACACCACAAGCCTGGCCCCCAATCGTCAGCACACAGGCCATCTCCCTCCCTGAGTCCAGAGTCCCCGGCCACTCCGTCTTTCCATATCATCATCTCTGCCTCCATGTCTGCCGTCACTCCTTCTCTGGATAGGGTCCCGTACTCCGATCTTCTCCCTTGATGGTCCCAGGGACCTCTGCTCCTGGACTGCAAAATCAACCACTCTCCTCTTTTTGTTTCAAAATGTCTAGTTTTACATTTCCAACACTCACAGTCAGTCAGTCCTGATAGCAGTTATTCACTATTGAACCACAAGAGTCTTATCCCCATCTCCTTTCATCAGCCCCACCCAGACAGGTGGGAAACCACTCAGTGGAGATTCTACCTTCCCCCTCACCCTCTGGAACTAGGCTCCCTCTTGAAAGCTTGTAAACCAGTCACTTCTGGCCTTGGTAGCCCCCATTTACAGTAGCCAATATCTAAGTTGTCCATCCCTGTCAATCCTGTATACCAAGGGGGTGGGAATGATCCTCACTGTAAAGATTTTTTTCCTCTTTTGAGCTATTACATCCATAAGTATAGATCAAGTTCATTAAACTGTAGCAGATTACTCTTTTTTCCCTCTTATTTCTTCTTCTAGTTGAATTCGGATCATCCAACCATTGAAGCCAGGTCAAGTGGGTACTATCTTAAAGTATGGCTGTTCTTGTGAGATTGCTAGCATGTTTGAGTCCATTGCTTTGCCTATTGTGTTAATCCGTCTCACTGAGGGTCTCTCACCCACACTGGTCCTCTACTTCACAAAACACAGTGTCCCATTGTAGTGATTATCCCTCCTGAGGGTGTGTATAAAGCAAGTGAATTGAACAGTGTTCTGTTGTCATCCATAAAGTTTTTATTGCTTAATTTTCAGAAGATCTCTAAGTCTTTCTTCCTAATCTCAGTCCTAAAACTCTGCTGAAACCTGTCCACTATGATTAAAGCTACTAGTAATTGAAATTCCAGTGACATAGTAATCATCATAGTAACAGACAAGTCAGATAAACTGACAGATGGTGGCTCATACTATCTAGTATGTTTCTAGCTTGAATTGTACTTATTAATGAACAAAACTTGTCTTAAAGTGATTACAAATTAATGGGGAGTCCTGGTATGGCACTGTGGGCTAATACGCTGGACTGCAAAGTCAGCTTTAATCTCAAGGTCATCAGTTCAAGCTCACCAGCCACTCCTTGGAAATCTTATGCAGGGTCTCTGTGATTCGGAACCAACTCAATGACTGTTAACAACAACATAAAAATAATAATAGACAAGGCATAATCTGAGTCGATAAATTGTTATTTTGTCAAGTGCCATCAAGTTGATTCCAGCCCATAGTTATCAAGGAGCCGGATTTTTGGTTCTAACCAACCTTGCTTATCCTAGTGTGCTTATCCTACAGCACCACACTTGTTGTTGTGAAGTGCTGTCGAGTCGGTTCCAACCCATAGCGATCCTGTATAGGGTTTCCAAGGAGTGACTGGTGAGTTTGAACTGCTGACTTTGCAGTTCAAACTGCTTTGCAGTCTGGCGTATTAACCCACAGCCCCACACTAGGGCTCAATTATTATATCTCTTTTTAATGTTTTGTACAGAGTCGTCATTTAATAAATATTTCAAAGATTTTTTTCAAAGGCCACAACTTGAAACAATTTGTCATTTTCACATACACTTACATAGTCCTCTTTCTTTCCATGTGGTACTAGGATCACTGTTTATGAACCTTGTGTTATACCTAACATCTGGCCATAATTCTGCTCTCCTTTTGTTATGTCCCTCCCAAATTTGGGTTCATAATCATTTTTATATACTGCCACAAAGGCAGAGATGTTCAGAGAATTTGGGTAAACCAGAACTTCATGAGAAAAGACTTTATAACGTGCCTAGAAAGCTTTAAATTCTAGAGTAGATCAGTGATTTCAGAATCTATAAAAAAGGCCTCAGCTATTCAAGAATTCAAGCTATTCAAGAAAACAGCTCTGAACAGGAAGCTATGGCCTTGAAGTGTAATTATTGTAAGAAAGAAAATAAAAAGGTTTAGACTTCCATCAACATCAAGTTCTGTCACCTTTACTTTCTTGTGGACTTCAGGGAAATTTTGTCCTCTAGTCTTCAGAACACTGAAGTTAATATAATTAGCAATCCATTGGTGAATATTTATTGAGAATTTGACACCTGCAAAGTTGAAATAAGTAGATGAAAGTGAAGGTGGTATGGCCTGTGTCTTCAAGGATCTATGTCTTTACACGTGTCAGAAGGAAACAAAAAACTTAGTAGGAATCCTGGAGAGTGTTTTGAAATGCAAGTAGCACAGTTGTACAAGCAGCATTGATCTATATCTGTTTTCTTTAAGATCAAAGGTACCAGTACAGAGTTTTGTCATTTGTAGAAACATTACCATTTTGTGGCTGTGGGTATTGTTGTAAGTTATTGTTTCACTTTCCCCTGATGTTTCCACTTTATTTGTCATGATCTAGGGTTAGAGTCTACCACTCATCTGTCAGTTTGTCATACTGTGATGGCTTGTGTGTTGCTGTGCCACCGGAAGCTATGCCACCAGTATTTTAAATACCAGCAGGATCACCCATAGTGGACAGGTTTTAGCAGAGTTTCTAGACTAAGGCAGACCAGAAAGATGAGGTGGACTACTTCTGAATGGCTAGCCATTGAAAACCTTATAAATAGCAGTGAAATGTTGTCAGATACCAGAAGATAAAAAGATTAAGAATAGCAGGAGAACATTGTCAGATATAGTGTCTCAAAATGAGCACCTCAGCTTGGGAGATACTTAACATATGACTGGGGAAGAGCTGCTTCATCAAAGTACAGTTGACCATCATGATGTGACTGGATCAAAGCTCTTAGGATCTTCATTTGCTGATGAGGCACAATTCAAAATGAGAAGAAATAGCTGCAAGCATCCGTTAGTGGCTGCAAACATTCCAGGTTTTGATTCATGAAGTATGAATCCATTAAAATTGGAAATTATCAAAAATGAAATGGAACTTATAAAGATAGATATCCCAGGCATTAGTGAACTGAAATGAACTTGTATTGCCCATTTTGAATCTGACAGTCATATGGTTTACTATACCAGGAACGACAAACTGAAGAAGAATGGTGTCACATTCATCAAAAACAACATTTTAAGATGTATCTTGAAGTACAGTGCTGTCTGTGATAGGAAAATATCCATACTCCTAAAAGAAAGACCAGTTAATACTACTATTGTTCTAATTTATGCACCAACCACCAAAGCAAGTGATGATGAAATTTAAGAATTCTACCAACTTCTTCAATCTGAATCTGATCAAACATGTGATCAAGATGCATTGATAATTACTGATGATTGGAATGCAAAGTTTGGAAACAAAGAGGAAAGATGAGTAGTTGGAAAATATGTCTTTGATTATAGAAACAATGCTGGATATTGCATGACAGACTTTTGTACAACCAATGACTTATTCATTGCAAAATATCTTTTTTGAATAATGTAAAAGGGACACAGCTGGGCCCTGTCAGATGGACTACATAGGAATCAAATTGACTCCATCTGTAGGAAGAGACAGTGGAGAAGCTCAATATCATCAGCTAAAACAAGACTAGGATACAGACTATAGAATAGACCTTCAATTACTTATATGCAAGTTTAAGTTGAAGCTGCAGAAAATTGAAACAAGTTCCCAAGAGCCAAAATATGACCTTGAATACATCCTGTCAGAATTTAGAGACCTATGCAAGAGCAGATTTGATACATTGGACACTAATGTCTGAAGGCCAGAAGAGTTGTGGGATGACAT